>NC_133372.1:5633741-5700637 GCF_049309525.1 Garra rufa | reverse complement strand
AAAATAAAAAATATTCTTAAAATATAATTTCTTATTCAATTTTTTTAATTTTAGAGTAAAATAGAACCTAAATATACAGTCAGACTAAAATGTATTCAGACACCTTCAATATTTCTCACATTATCACAGTTTATTCGCTATAATTTAGAAAATGCCAATAAAATATGACAAGAACTCAGAGTTAAACTGTGTCAGAACAAATTCATCTTGATAATGTCAGATAACTTTGATAGAAAGCTATGTAATGGATTACAATCAACCAAGAAATTAGTATTTTGTATTTGAGTATTTTGTTATCCTCACAAAACTATAGTGTCCTGCAAACACTAGTAAAAAAAATATATCAAAAATTAAATCTGGTGTCTGAATCATTTTTGGTTTGACTGTATTCTTGACAGGTTTCTTCAGATTCATTGATAAGTTGTGTCCCACTGTACCATTGAGCCATTTGGAGTTGTACTGTGCGGTCCGCAGAGGCGGCATGTTCCCCAGACTGCGGTAAATAATGGGGTCACGGCTGGAGAAATCAGTCACTGTGGCCGCGTAGACTTCTCCGCTCTCAGTTATCATGGCTGTAGAGTTGTGTCGAGGGTCGTAGGGACAGCGGGCCACGCCGCTGACGGACTCCAGGACGCTAGAGACGTCCGTAATAGGGCGAGTCGTGCAGATGGGCATGAAAGCGTTAGTGCCGCAGGTGAACAGACGACTGCCGTTCAGCAGGAGGACACGGACATAGTTCTGACACTCATCCTGAGAGAAGACCAAGTGAAGAAATATTACATTTCACACACATTACAATTTATTTCCTGAACTCCACTGATGCACACTATAGATTTAGAGCTTTATATTAAACCAAATACTCAGCGTCCCTGAGTTTATCTCTCACCTCTGTCTTTCCTTTGCTCTGGCAGGACCTCCTGGTGCTTTCGTCTACGCCCCATTCTGTGGCCTGCAATTACACACAATTCACATCATGAAGTTAGAAGTTAAGCTATCAAGACATGCATGCATCCCATCCTGTGCTAAAATTTACATGCATCCTTAAACTTAGGAATTCATGAGGGAACTGCATAAATTAAATAATTAAAATAAATAATTTAAAATATTTTAAGATATTTGTTTTCCCGCTTGTCATGTAATCATAAATCAACATCTGAAAAGCATGAACCAGTGTTATTTTAGTATCACTGAGATACAATTTTGAGTTTTTTTATTTTCTGTTTTAATTGTACTTATAGTTTTAGTAAATTTGTTGTGTTTTTGTAATTTTTTATTATGGTTTTTAATGTGTAAATAGTATTTAGTCATTTTTATTTAAGTTTTAGTGTAAGTAACAGAGTTAATTTAGTATCAGTGATATACTATTAAAGACTTTATTAATATTTTAGTTTTATAATAGTTCTTTTATTATTATTCTTGCCCCAGAATCAGACTTTAAATGTGCCAGGGTGGCGAATTTTGAACAAAACAAAACAAAACAAAACAAAACAAAACAAAACAAATAAAATAATAAAATAAAATAAATCTCCCAGGGTGGGGCATTTGTTTTAAATAAAATAAAATAAAATAAAATAAATCTCCCAGGGTGGGGCATTTGTTTTAAATAAAATAAAATAAAATTAAGATAAAATAAATGTCCCAGGGTGGGGAATTTTGAATTAAATTAAATTAAGATAAAATAAATGTGACAGGGTGGTGAATTTTAAATAAAATTAAATACAATTAAATAAATGTTCCAGGGTGCAAAATTTTTAATAAAATAAAATAAAATAAAATAAAATAAAATAAAATAAAATCTCCCAGGGTGCGGCATTCGTTTTAAATAAAATAAAATTAAATTAAGATAAAATAAATGTTCCAGGGTGCGAAATTTTGAATAAAATAAAATAAAATAAAATAAAATAAATCTCCCAGGGTGGGGAATTTTGAATTAAATTAAATTAAGATAAAATAAATGTGACAGGGTGGTGAATTTTAAATAAAATTAAATACAATTAAATAAATGTTCCAGGGTGCGAAATTTTGAATAAAATAAAATAAAGTAAATTAAAATAAATGTCCCAGGGTGGTGAATTTTGAATAAAATAAAATAAAATAAAATAAAATAAAATAAAATAAAATAAAATAAAATAAAATAAAATAAAATAAAATAAAATAAAATAAAATAAAATAAAATAAAATAAAATAAAATAAAATAAAATAAAATAAAATAAAATAAAATAAAATAAAATAAAATAAAATAAATCTCCCAGGGTGGGGCATTTGTTTTAAATAAAATAAAATAAAATTAAGATAAAATAAATGATCCAGGGTGCAAAATTTTGAATAAAATAAAATTAAATAAAATAAAATAAAATAAATGTGCCAGGGTGGCGAATTTTGAATAAAATAAAATAAAATAAAATAAAATAAAATAAAATCTCCCAGGGTGGGGCATTTGTTTTAAATAAAATAAAATAAAATTAAGATAAAATAAATGTCCCAGGGTGAGGA
The DNA here is from genome assembly GCF_049309525.1 of Garra rufa. Classification (NCBI taxonomy): domain Eukaryota; kingdom Metazoa; phylum Chordata; class Actinopteri; order Cypriniformes; family Cyprinidae; genus Garra; species Garra rufa. The sequence goes on along the minus strand of NC_133372.1, from coordinate 5,698,144 downwards.
ATTTTTAATTAAATTAAATTAAGATAAAATAAATGTGACAGGGTGGTGAATTAAAAAAAAAAAATTAAATACAATTAAATAAATGTTCCAGGGTGCGAAATTTTGAATAAAATAAAATAAAATAAAATAAAATAAAATAAAATAAATGTCCCAGGGTGGCGAATTTTAAATAAAATGAAATCAAATAAAATACTTAAGCTTTCAAGTTTTCAGATTTGCAAAAGAATCACTTTAATGATTCGATTGAACTGATTCACAAAACATTCAACACTCAGCTGTAAAAAATTTTAAACTGTGATGAGTGACAAGTCAGAATCATAAACAATATTATTTAAATATTTAGTTCACACCAAAAATCGTAGAAGTTCACACATAGATGATTCAAACAAATCTGTAAATAGTTTACTTCAACCAGTGCATTTAACCGAACTGTGTGAACAAACAAATGCTGTAAAGTGCAAACATCGACATTCCTTTAGCTTCAAAAAGCCATGACAACAAACCTAAACCTTTCTCGTTATTATGATTAGGATGCAAAATAAAACAATGAACTAAAACTATGAAAGATATTGAGTCATGGGAAGCTCTTCCATTCATTCAGCTTCTATCCTTAACATGAAGACGGTATAAAACGCACAATAACAGACAAAAATATGGCAAGCGGAAAGTTACAGAATATGACTCTATAGTGAGGCAGAGCGACTGTGTGACATTTAATTAGGAAACACTGGATGGTTTGTCCTAATCGCATTCATACTCTTATCTGAAACCAAAACCCTTGAATGTGTTGATTCACTCGTTTTCGACGTTCTTCCTCTCTTTTGTTCCTTGTCCCTCCCTTTGCTTTCACAGGCTGCTTTGTCATGTTTATATGTGTTGTCATTTGGCTCCAAAATAATGATGTAGTCCAGAGTCACACACACACATACAGAACGAAATAATGCAGCGTGATTTTGTATTGGATGTGAGCCGTACTGAAGGCATCAGCTGAAGGACTGTGAGGATCCCAGCAAGAGCCTGAATGGACTGAGAGGAGTGGAAAGGTCACTGATAAAACACAGAGCTCTTCACAGATTAACGTCTGTGCCGGGGGAAGTTTTACGACAAAGATAATCACAGACAGATAGACTATTAAAACTCACATTATCACACATTAGGTTCAGCTGGGTTAAACTTAAAATCCTAAAACCAAAATACACACTATATGGTTCAAAAGTTTGGTGTCTGTAAGATTTATTAATACTTTAATTAATTAAGAACACATTAAAATTGATCAAAAGTGACAGTAAAGTCCTTTATACAGTTCTAAATAATTGATGTTTGAACTTTTTTAGTCATCAATTAATCCTAAAAAAGAATACCCAAAATCAGACTTTAAATGTCCCAGTGTGGCGAATTTTCAAAAAAAAAAATTTAAATTAAATTTTATTTTATTTTATTAAATTAATTTAATATATATTTTTTTATAATTATCCTTGTCCCAAAATCAGCATTAAATGTCCCTGTGTGGCGAATTTTCTAAATAAATAAATAAAATAAAAATAAAAATGATAAAATAAAATAAAATAAAATAAAATAAAATAAAATAAAATTCAAACGTATAGTTTTTTATTATTATCCTTTTTTTTATTATTCCTTTTTTATTATTGTCCCAAAATCAGACTTTAAATGTCCCAGTGTGGCCAATTTTCATTAAAATAAAATAAAATAATCTAAAATAAATTCAAATAAAATAAAAAATAAAATACAATACAATAAAATTCGAATTTATAGTTTTTTATTATTATCCTTGTCCCAAAATCAGCATTAAATGTCCCTGTGTGGCGAATTTTCTAAATAAATAAATAAAATAAAAATAAAAATGATAAAATAAAATAAAATAAAATAAAATAAAATAAAATAAAATAAAATAAAATTCAAACGTATAGTTTTTTATTATTATCCTTTTTTTTATTATTCCTTTTTTATTATTGTCCCAAAATCAGACTTTAAATGTCCCAGTGTGGCCAATTTTCATTAAAATAAAATAAAATAATCTAAAATAAATTCAAATAAAATAAAAAATAAAATACAATACAATAAAATTCGAATTTATAGTTTTTTATTATTATCCTTGTGGCTTTAAAATACCAGTTTGGCGAATTTTCAATTAAATAAAATAATATAAAATAAAATTAATTCTAATAAAATTAAATAAAAAAAAAATACAATAAAGTTCAAACGTATAATTTTTTATTATTATCCTTGTGGCGTTAAATGTCCCAGAAACATTTTAATAATATAAATTCAAACAAATTATAAAATAGAAAAAATAAATGAAATAAAAATAAAATGTATGTTTTTTTATTATTCTCCATGTGGCATAAAATAAAATAAAATAATAAAATAAAATAAAATAAAAGTAAAGTAAAGTAAAAAATCTTTTTTATTATACTTGTCCCAAAATCAGACTTTAAATGGTGAATTTTCAATAAAATAAAATAAAATAAAAAATCTAAAATAAAAAAAAATAATTAAAAAATGTAAAAAATTCATCAAACATATGAAGCAGCACAACTGTTTTAACATTGTGATTAATTTTTAATAATCAGAAATGTTTCTTAAGCAGCAAATCAGCAAATTTTCTTAAAGTAAATGAAGCCTATTTTTATAATATTTCTAAGAAAAAGAATTTTGTTCTCGTTTTTTAGATAGAGATAAAACATTGCTAAATGACAAAACAAAACTCATCATTACTGCAAAATGAAAAAATGATGTATTATTTTAAATCAATAGATTATAGTTGTATTCACAGTACTTTAACTTTAAGCTGCTTACATCATTGTATTTCAGTATCTTTTACTATAATACAGTGACTTCATTACAGTAATGAGTCCAATGAGGATACAAAAAAGGGAATTACAAAAAAACTAAACTTCTAAATGATAAAGAGCTCCGTTAAAACTTTAAGGCCCGGTTTCACAGACAGGGCTTAGACTAAGCCAGGATTAGGTCATAGTTCAATTAGGACATTTAAGTCATTTTTATAAACATGCTTAGAAAAAAAAACATTACTGGTGTGCATCTTGAGACAAAACAAAGGCACTGATATATTTTAAAATCAATCTGTGCAATTTTATTTCAGTTGAAACAGCTCAGACTTACATTTTAGTCTAGGACTAGGCTTAAGCCTTGTCTGTGAAACCGGGGGTAAGAGTTCATTCTGATGGTGCTTTGACTTTAATGGAGCAAAGACTGATGTTCATAGCACAAAAAGAAAAAAAATACAACTATGCAACAAACAGGCAATAACTGAAACAATATACATGACTGACAGCCTGAAATGTAAAAACATAATCCTGTTCCTATTGCTATTGTAAAAATGCTTTTCTGAGCATGATCAGTTATTAGTTTAAGAAGTTTTAGGAGCAACATTGCACACTAAAATAAACAGAAAATGGACTGTAGTGTAGTGCATATTTTGCAACTAATACGTGACATCTGTGCTTCTGCACTCTTGAAAAGCACCAGGCGCTTCAGACGAGCACACACTCATCTACAAAAGGAGCTGATTACACACGTTCTGACAAACTGCATCTGTTCACTTGACTTTTGCGAACTACATTTCATGCTTGTTGTTTAAGAGAAAGACTGAAAAACAAAGAGAGAGAGAGCGCAAGGGTTCAGTAAGCAACTATCAATCTAGTCCATTCTCTGCAGTCGGTCACTGAACGACACGTGAAAGACGCTTTCTTTTGAAGAGCAGGATTCACCCTGAATGATCTGGAGGGGTCAGGCTTGTGTCACCTCTGGATGTTGAGGGGGTTGTGTTTTTTCTCAGCACACTCAAGATCTGCTCATCCAGGCACCATCGTTTGACCTCAGCTAAAACACTCTTATCTTTCGCTCTATCTCTCTCTGCAGCCTGGTCCAACCATTTCAAGACAGATATAATAAATCATTGACATGAGATGCAACAGATCCAAACATTTCGTTATCATGTTCACAAACTGATGTGGCTGATGTGTGTAACTTTACTGAATCTCAAAATCTAGATACAGCCGACAGTGTGTGTTTGGTGCTCTGCATGGTTTATGAATAAAATACAAGGCAAGGTCTCTGGAAACCTGTTTGAGAACAGTCATCGTTCCATTTTGTTCTACTAGTGACTGAGAAATTATATACAGCTTCAATTAAGCTTTTTTTAAACTTCTATTTTAAGCAGTTAAGATCTTCATGTCATTGGATGTTTTTAATCTGTTCATATTGGAGTGCTGCTTTAGGCACTTTACATGTTCCAGAGTGGCGAAATTTGAATAAAATTAAATTAAATAAAATTAAATACATTTTATTAAATTGAAAATTAAATAAAGCTAAATAATGTATAGCTTTTTTTTATATTATCCTTGTCCCAAAATTCAACTTTAAATGTACCAGGGTGTTGAATTGTCAATAAAATAAAATAAAACAAAATTTAAAGTAGTTTCTTATTATTATCCTTGTCCCTGTAAATGTCACAAGGTGGCGAATTTTCAAAAAAAAAAAAAAAAAAATCTAGTTAAATTAAATTAAAATGTTTCGTTTTTTAATATTACCCTTGTCCCAAAATCAGACTTTAAATGTCCCAAGGTGACACATTTAAATAAAATAAAATTAAATTAAAAAATGGTCAAAATAATTAATAGTTAATAGTTAAATAATGTATAGTTTTTAAATATTATCTTTGTCCTAAAATTAGACTTTAAATGTCCCAGGGTAGTGAATTGTCAATGAAATAAGATAAAATAAAATAAAATTAAAGTAGTTTCTTATTATTATCCTTTTATTATTGTCCCTTTAAAATGTCTCAGGGTGGCAAATTTTCAATAAAATTAAATTAAATTAAATCAATATAAATAATGTATAGTTTAATATTATCTTTGTCCCAAAATCAGACTTTAAATGTCCCAAGGTGACACATTTTCATTTAAATAAAATAAAATAAAATAAAAAAAATAAAATGAAATTAAAAAATTGTCAAAATAATTAATAGTTAAATAATGTATAGTTTTTAAATATTACCTTTGTCCCAAAATTAGCCTTTGAATTTTAAATTAAATTAAATTATATTAAATTATATAGTATTTTATTATTATCCTTGTCCTAAAATCAGACTTTAAATGACTTCTCAATAAAATAAAATAAAATAAATTCAACCTTGTCCCCAGATTTTCAACTTTTAATTCAACTTTTTTTTTAAACTATAAACAAAACAAAGAATGAAATAAACAATTTAAATATTTATTGTGTGAAAATAATATTTTTAAAACAAATTTCAGCTGTTTTAGGCATAATTTCTACCACAACCAACATTTTTCCCCTAAAAGTTTTTTCAAAAGTTAACCTTTAAAGAAAAAAAAAACAAAGTTAAACATAAATTAACTTTTTTGTGTGTGTGTCCTTTCAACTGTCTTTTTTGTCAATTAATTGTTTAATTGTGCGTGTTTAGAATAAAAAATGTACAGCTATGAAAAGTGTCTGCATTTTTATTTAAAATGTTTTTAAATGTCATTTTGCACCAAATGAATAAATAATCATTAAAGATGGGCTGGAAATGACATTCATGATGGAGAAATTGACCAAATTTTATCTTAATTTTAACACATTTTATCTAAAATTTTAAGGTTTCTGCAAAGATGCATTTTAAACCATGGTGAATGTGAAATATGGAAATTCTACAAGAAAATTAGATTTTTTTCAGAACAGTGATGTAGAGGAACGCAGTGGTGAGTTATACTGCCGTGTGTGTTTGAGTGTGTGTTTGCTCGAGGGGTGACTGTGGGTCACTCTTGTGGACACAGGGTCATGAGGTCACCCTAAATCACTGGATTGTGACAGATTCTTGTGAGATCTCCCTCCAGGGCGTCACCCCTCTCAGGGTTACGCTGAACGTTTAGAGGGTTCACCAGCAGGGTCCTCTTCAAACGGCAGCAAAGTCACTCCTAAATATCACACAAGTGCTCAAAGCTTTCAACAGGCTTGTCACGCAAGCACAACACAATCTCAGCGTTCCCACCACCAATAAGTGCAGAGGTGGTCTCGAATCATCCTTCAGGACAAACAAGGCCAATTTAAACTCACTCCCAGATGAGATTGCTGTCTACAGGCAGCTGCTCACCTCAAACACACACAATCTAGAGCAGCAGACAAACGTACAGATGTCTGCATATTGAATGGATCATATTCTACACTTTATTTGATCCACAGTGCGAGTAAAGATTTCTTGTACCAAAAACAATCAGAAAGTTTTCCCATAACCCTTTTCCACCAAATCATACTCTCAAGGACAAGCAAACTATGACAGAAGTTGCATTTTTCTGTTAAAAAACAAAACAAAACAAAACAATATATTAAAAAAAATATATATATATATAATAAAATAAAAATAATGTCACGATTTTATTAACAACATACTCTACACAAGGATTGGAAAGTTATGAAAAAGAACTGTATTATTCATTATATTAAGAAAAAAATTAATAATAAATAGAATAAAATAAAACACAAAACATACTCTACATACTCTAAGTATTCCTTTAAGAACAAAAATAAATTAATTAAACTAAAATTTTAATAAAATATCAATATTTTATTAACTTTAAATGTCAGGGTGAAGAATTTAAAATAAAAATAAAATAAAAATCCCTGGTACCAAGACATCATCTGATCCTTATGCATGAAACATACAATGCATACTATAATTAATCCTTTAAGAACAAAAATAAAATTATATAAAAAATAAAATAAAAAAATAAAATAAAATCAATTAAATAATTAAAACATTAACATTAAAATTAACATTAAAATTAAAAACATACTCTAAACAAGGATAAAACTAATTATAAAACAAACTGCATGATTTGTCCTATTAGAAACAAAATTAATAATAAATAAATAAAATGTCCCGAAATTGTCCCAAAATCAGACTTTAAATGTCTCAGGGTGACGAACTTTCAATAAAATAAAATAACATTAAATTAAATTTAATCTAACGTATAGATTTTTTTTTAACCCTGGTCCCAAAAAATACTGCACACAATACTGTATATATACAATATATATATATATATATAAACAAATAATAATAAAATATAAAAAATAAAATAAATCATGAAATTGAATGCATAAAATAAAAAAATATTTAAAAAATAATTAAAAAATTAAATATAATATAAAACATGAAATTAAAAAGGATAAAGTACTTTTTTTTTTTAATGACTTAAAAAATTGTTTCAGGAGAGGAGCTCAAATCAGGATGCTGAAGATGATGCAGCTGTCTTGGAGGTTGATGCTTTTCAAACATCTGCACAATGCCAGATGCTACTGTGTGTGTGTGTGTGTGTGTGTGTGTGTGTGTGTGTGTGTGTGTGTGTGTGTGTGTGTGTGTGTGTGTGTGTGTGTGTTTGATTTGTTGGACATTTCTGCTCCTGCGCGTCAGCACTTTTGAACATGTGGGCAATCATAATAAAAGTCTGAGTCTGAGTGTGTGTCTGGCATGGGATGAATTAAATGGACAGTGCTGGTTCTGCATTTCTAGAGACATCAAGATGATTGGATGGACAGATGGGAAGGAGAATAATGAGAGAAAGAGAGAAAGAGAGAAAGAAAGAGAGAAAGTGATGTCCTACCTGCAAGAGAGAGACGTTGCTCAAACTCAACCGGAAGAGATGATTCCTACACAGAGAGAGAGAGAAAAGCTTTAGGTTTGACAGACTCAGCTGGGCTTCTACTTCTGTATTTGTGTGTGTGTGAGAGTGTGTTACCTGGCTCCAACTATCAGCTGGTTCCTGGTGAGGTCGAGTGCGAGCGGTGAGTAGTCATTCACTCCAGGCAAGGAGAAAGAGGACAGCCAAGGGGTCAAAGCTACAGTAAAAAAGAGCCACAGGTGACATTTAGACAGATGTTTGATCTGCTGTTTGACCAAAAATACCGTAAAAATGATAAAATTGTAAAAAAAAATTTGCAATTAAAAAAAAGGTTTTCCATTTGAATACATTTTAAAATGTAATTTATTTCTGTGATCAAGGTGTATTTTTAGCACCATTATTCCAGTCTTCAGTGTCACATAATCCTTCAGAAGTCATTCTAATATGCAAATTTGCTGCTCAAGAAAAATTTCTGATTATTTTCTGATTATTGTTCCCGTTGTATTCCGGCGTTATTCCCGTAGTATTCTGAAGTTATTCCCACAGTATTCCGACATTATTCCCACTTTATTCCCATAGTATTTTGACTTATTCACGTAGTATTCCGACGTCATTACCGTAGTATTCTGGCGCTATTCCCGTAGTATTCCGGCGTTAATCCCATAGTATTTCAACGTTATTTCTGTAGTATTCCCACTTTGTTCCCGTAGTATTTTGACTTTATTCCCACAGTATACAGAAGTTATTCCCGTAGTAATCTGAAGTTATTCCCACTTTATTCCCATAGTATTTAGACTTTATTCCCGTAGTATTCCGACGTTATTCCCACTTTATTCCTGTAGTATTCCGACGTTATTTCCGTAGTATCCTGTAGTATTTTGACTTTATTCCCATCGTATTCCGATGATATTCCCTTAGTATTCCGACTTTATTCCTGTAGTATTCAGACTTTATTCCCACTTCATTCCCATAGTATTTAGACTTTATTCCTATAGTATTTAGACTTTATTCCCATAGTATTCCGACGTTATTCCCGTAGTATTCCGACATTATTCCCAGGGTATTCCGACTTCATTCCCGACTTTATTCCTGTAGTATTTTGACTTTATTCCCGTTGTATTTCGACTTTATTCACGTAGTATTTTGACTTTATTCTCGAAATATTAAGACAATCTAATCTTGTAATCTTAGATATTTTTTTTTTACGTGGTCCTAAAACACAGTCGTAATTTAAAGCATACTGGCTGAACAAAACTATTATTTTGCTGTCCCCAAACTTTTGAACAGTGTATGATCCGATTTTTTAAAACTACAGCAAGTTTCACAGCCCACCAACAATGTTAATGCATTCAGGGGCAGGAACAGCTGCTGGCAACCTGGTGAACTCCAGCCGTATGTGTGAAGATGAGGTGTGATGCTCATGAAACCAGACGCCCAGTCACAATATCAGCCACAACGCAACCCACATACAGAAAGACAGAGAGGAGGTGAAGGAATAGACTGCAAATTCTTGCAAAACTTGTGGAACTTTTAACATAACCTTTGCAAAACTAGTTTATGAGGTATGTGTTTGTGGAATCATCTGAATAAACTAATTCTTTCAAAATAATTAACTGCATAACATAGTTTTAGTGATGTGTATGTGTACTGCCAAATATTTTGATGTTATAAACATCAGTGAAGACAACGTCGTTGGCTGCTGCTTGTTGGAGGAGAAGGAGAAGATGCAGTGGAGCTAAAAAGTATTTGAACACTTAAAGGTCCTTAAAAGGTTATTTTAGAAAAACACACATTAAAAATGTCCTGTGATAGACCAACACCACATAAACAAGAAATACTTTTCTGTCCATCTGGAGCAGACTGTGCTGATTTGCCTTTTAGAACATTTAGCCAATGAGAAACACACTGTTTGTCCAACAGCTTATATATGAGATATACCATAAAATACAATAAAATAAAATAAAATAAAATCTGTATTATTACCCTGGTCCCAAACATACTGTACTCAAGTATTAGAAGACTACGATTTTTTTTAAATAAATTAATACATTAAGATAAAAAAAAAAAAACTTGTGCCCACAACGTACTTTACACACTTTTTAAGTGAATTATTACACTAATAACAAAAAATAAAAAAATAACTTTTTTTGCATGAACTATTCCATTAGGAACAAAACTTATTTAAACTCCATTAATAACAAAATGTTAAATAAAAAAAATAAAAAAAATTAATTAATTAAATTAAATTAAATTGATTTTATTTTCACCCTGGTCATTAAAAACATTTTCAACATTTTATTTATACATCAAAACAAAAACAATAATAAATAAATATGTAATGTATTTTTTATTATTCCTTTAAGAACAATTAAATAAATAAAATAGAAATTTTATTAAATTAAATTATATATATAAAAAAAGCCAATCAGAGGCACTTAGATTAGTATAGATTAGATAAACCAAGACAGACTGTGCAGCACTGATCTTTTATGTCAGTCAGTATGATATACATCTTAGTTAAAGGGATAGTCCACCTAAGAATGAACATTTGATCATTTCCCTCATTTCGTTCTAAACCCATATGATTCTTTTTCTTCTGAAGAATGTTTCATTTCAACATCCATCATATTTTCTGTCCACATTACATTTACTTTAGCAGAAATAAGGAATACATCAGGTGATTCCATATAATGTAGGTCATTAGGAACCGAAACTGTGTGTTTACCACCATTCATAGTTCTGGTTTCCATTGACTTCCATTGTATTTTTTGGCCATACAATACAAGTCAATGAGAAACAAAGCTATTTGGTTACCAGGGTTGGAAAAACATGAATGTGAGTTACTGAAGAGAGTATTTTAATTTTTTGGTGAACTATTTCTTTAAGACTTTTGTCAGTTGTGCAATCATATTATAAGCTGATTTTGCCTTATGATCTTTCATGATTTGCAAAATCAATGATTTCCAAACAAAATGTCTTTTCTAATTATTATCAATGTTGTAAACAGATGTACAAATACAATACACAATAGATTTTTTTTTTTTCAGGTTTTGCAGGATTCTTTCCAAACATTTGTCTAATCGTGGCTAAAATCATACTGTGTGAATGAGGCTTAAGTCTAGTGGAAGTGAGCAGAACAAATGAAATTGCTTGCAACACCTTTAAAAAGTGTGACTCAGATGTCTAAGGTTTTTTAACTGCAAAAAGAAAACAGTGACTAATGATGAAATAATCAGACATTTCAGGAGCAGCTCGGCTGAAGAGAAGAAACATTGTGGAAGAAGCCCATTTAGTTATCCAAACAGTGCTGAAGCAAGCTTTGCTGTAAATCAGGGTCGTTATCACCCGAAAACAGACGACTACACCCTCACAGTCTCACATTTAAAAAATAAATGTTCCCGAATCTCTCTATACAGGCAAAATCACTCTCGTAATGTCTTTAGTGTGCAGCAGCTTCTACTATCGCAATTCACAAACAAGTATATAACGCAGGACAATGTAAACACTTATAGTGTTAGCCTCGTTTGTGTCGATATTAGAAACTGCGAAGCTGATCGTACACACAGCTGTGTTAACCTTTAACATCTGGCCAGCATATGATTAACACTGTTAAACACAGACAGGTACCAATGAAAGGCTGCTGGCAGTTAACTAGTCTCAAATGAAAACACACCCTGGACCAGCGACAGGCCATTAATGGATGGGCTCATGCATACTGCACAAAAAAAGCTACAGTTTTCTTAAAGAGACAGCTCTTTAATTTTCAGGTTTTCAGATTTTGCTTTACAGGTCTGCAATTTCCCCGTAATTTAAGATAGTTCACTTTCTGGCCATCTTTGCTGTATTTGTTCTAAAATGTAGAAAAATCTTGTGAAATAATATTACAATTTTAAATAGTGGTTTTCTACTTGAATATATTCTTTTAAATAATTTATTTCTGAATTTTCAGCATCATTACTAGGGCCCTATCCATTTATTTTTTCCCAAATTTCATTTTATTTTTTAATAAAATGAATTTAAATTCATACAAAAATTAAAATTTAATTCTTTGTTTTAACTGAAATTATGAAACTTACAATATTTAACTGCAATTTAATAAAAGTAAAAAAAAAAAAAAAAAAAAAAAAAAAAATTTAAAGCCCTGTTTTTTTCTCGATTTTTTTTTTTTTTGGTTTTAAAAACCAAATTCTGTTTCTTCTGAACTTTCTATTCATCAAAAAAAACCTGAAACAATTCTACTCAGCTGTTTATTATAACATAATAATAATAATACATGTTTTTAAGCAGCAAATCAGAATATTAGAATGATTTCTGAAGGATCATGTGACACTGAAGACTGGAGTAATGATGCAAAAAATTCTGCTTTGAAATCACAAGAATAAATTATATTTTAAAATAGTTATTTTAAAACCAGTTATTTTAAATAGTAAAACTCTTTCAAAATGTTACTGTTTTTACTGTACTTTTGATCAAATAAATGCAGGCTTGGTGAAAAGAAGAGACTTCTTTAAAAAAAACAATACAAATCTTTTGACTAGTAGTGTATATGCATAAATGTTTGTGTAATATTTGTTTTTGTTTAGTTTTGATTTTGTTTATTTTATTTATTTTTATTTATTTTCTGATGTTCAAAATTTGAAAATGTTCATTCTTTGTACTTAGGATGTAAGTAATGTAACAAACTGTAGATCCTTTGTACACTCTATTTACATCTTGTAAGTAATTATGTTAATAAAAACAAATCTTAAAAAAAAAAAAAGTAGTGTATATGCATATTTTGCAGTAAATTAAAAATATATTGCTTATTTAGATATAATCAACAACTTCAATTGAATAGTTTTACATTTCACCATCAATTTTAACTTCATTACATAATTCGCAATGCTTCATAGGATGGTAGTTCTGTCCCTTAAAGCTGTCAATTCTTGTCTTTTTGCTTTTTTGCTTTAAATAAAAGTTTGTAATGTTGTGATTCATTTATTCATTATTCAGCTAATTGGTTTAGTTCAAGCTAATTTAGTTTTCAGCATCATTACTAGGGCCCTATCCATTTATTTTTTCCCAGATTTCATTTTATTTTTTAATAAAATCAATTTAAATTAATACAAAAATGTAAATTAAATTAAATTAAAAAAATTAAATTAAAATTAAAATTTAATTCTCTGTTTTAACTGAAATCATGAAACTTACAATATTTAACTGCAATTTAATAAAACTTAAACAAAAATTACATTTTAAAGCCCTGTTTTTTTTTAGGTTTTAAAAACTAAATTCTGTTTCCCAATAATTTTCTATATTTCATTTTAATAGTTTCATTAAATCAAAATCATCTCTAATTAATTGATTTTATTCTTGTTCTTTTTCCCCAAAATACTGTGTTCTGTATTTACATGTTTCTGCTAAATAAATTCTGGAAAATCATTTTTCTGGTAAATATTTATTTTAAAATAATGTTTTAGCAATAATTATTAGTATTACTATCATTACATTAAGTAATATACACTACCAGTCAAAGGTTTGGACACACCTGACCTAATGTTTTTTATTAATTGTTTTATTTTAATTATTACATTTTAATATTAATTATTAAACAATACAACATATTTTTTATTTGATTTGATTTGATTTTCAAATAAGAATTGAGAATTTTTTTCCCATGGAAAAAAACAAACAAATGTTTTTCTTAAAAATAAAATTAAATTAAAATTAAATTAAACATATATTATATTGTTTTTAAAATAATTAATATTTAACAAAGTCAAGTGTGTCCAAACTTTTGACTGATAGTGTACATTACCTCTCAAAAGTCTGGGATAAGCAAGACTTGTAGTGTTTTTTAAAGAAGCCTCTCATGCTCATCACAGAAATCACAGGGCCCTGCATTATTCCAGTCTTCAGTTTCACACGATCCTTCAGAAATCATTCAAATATGCTGATTTGCAGTTCAACAAACATTTCAGATAATTATTATTTTTATCAACATTTTTGTAAAAATACTGGTACATTTTTTTAGGATTCTTTGATGAATAGAAAGTTTAAAAGTACAGCATTTATTTAAAACATAAATCTTTCATAACATTATAAATGTCTTTACAGTCACTTTTGATTAATTTAATGCATCCCCACTGAATAAATATGGACTAGCTAATGCACATTTAAGAATAAAACGCAAGTGATGTCTTTTTCAAAAAGGCTCTTGTAACTTAAATTTACAGCCATCGTAATGAAAAATGTGATTTAGCCCCTTCATTTGACAGCTTTTATCTTTCATGATTCATCTAGATGGTCTCTTCTGATTTAGCTGCAATGTGGACGATTGGCTATGTGAGACAGTTTCTACTAGCTTGTCAAATATTACCGAGATGTTTAGGGAAAAAAAATGATTCGAAGGCTTATCGTTTTAACCTTTGGCTTCAAATGCGAAGATGGAAAGGGCAAGAGAGAGCGAGGAGTTTTACACCCACCTGTGTAGGAGGTAACCGGGTGCATTTTTCTCCGGCAATCTTCAGGCAGAGAGGGCACAGACTGTGGGTCAGAGGTCGCTGGGAGTGATGGCGTCTGTGTCTTGACGAGAGAGAGGAGGAGGAGGAAGATGACAAGTCCAATGAAGGACAGCGGTCCGACCCGGAATGGCAATCCTGTCATGGTTACTGCAAAAACCACTCCTGTACTCAGGAACGGTGAGAGAGTCCTGAGAAGAAGAGAGACGAAAGATTCATGATGTTATGAAGAGCAACAGTCAGGTTCCTGAAGTGAAAACTTTATTTGTTTTAGAGAGATTGATTTAACTGCTAACTTTCAAACCTTTAAAGACAGACCTGTTGTGAGCTACGAGGCTGTCAATTGATGTTCTGACAGCTGAAGTTGTGGTAAAAAACTACATTACCCATGATGCTGTCAAAAAATTCACCAATAAGCCTTTTTCACAAAAATCGGAAATTACGTCAGCGCAGGGTAAGGTCAGTTCCGCTTCAGGTCTGCGCCTATTATATTAATATGCTCTTGTCTCAAATAATGCCTTTTACATTTTCTGTTTTGTCTGTTTTCCAAAGTGGTGGTTATATAATCAACAAAGAAACAACATTTTTACTTGTTTGTGATTTATATGGGCACTGGGACCGCTGACTCATCAATATCAATATAATATGCGCAACATAACGCCAGCTATAGTTTCTGTTCTCAATCTCCGGTATATTTAAGCGTATTTTCTCAATTTACTCAGTCATTTCCCTCGAATCACTACATCATGGTAAATTATGACAGCATTTGACAGCATTTATATCCAAATGCACATTTTCCCAAGATTAAATTAAACAATTCTGAGTCCGGATGATGCATAAACTCAATACAGCAACGTAATCCAGATCCAAATGGAATAAAGCCATTAATCGGAGTCTTGTCTTGTTTAGTATTATATTATTTTATTATGTATATCCCTGGGCACATTATGCAATGTACATTTACACCGTAAAATAAATAATGCAAAGGAGAGCAAGTAGAAAATACAATATTACTTCAATAATAATAATAACACCATTAAAGGAGAACTCCGGTGTGATATTGACCTAAAGTGTATTGAATCATGATACCGAGTGTGAACGTACCTTGCATATCTCATCTCGTCTTGTCCACTGCTGTCCGAAATCTGGGGTCAGTTAGCCGATGCTCACAACAGCTTGTCAATGAGAGTCAATGGGGCATCGAAGCAGTCATGTAAATAAATCACTGTTTTACGCCATTTACGAGGCACAAAGTAGCGCCACACTTCATCGGTAGACTTCCAAGGGCCCCGACATTTAAAACGAGACATTGAGAACTCAGAAAAAGCACCGGTAGTTTATTTACGAGAAGATTTATGCAGACAGTAACTGCAAGATGTTTAGCGGCCGCCGCCATCTTAAATGTAGTCACGATAAGTCGAGTGACGAGCAGGAAGGAAACTACAACCTGATAAGTTGAAAACCTGATACGTTCCTTCCTGCTCGTCACTCGACTTAACGTGACTACATTCAAGATGGCGGCGGCCGCTAAACATCTTGCAGTTATTGTCTGTATAAATCTTCTCGTAAATAAACTACCGGTGCTTTTTCTGAGTTCTCAATGTCTCGTTTTAAATGTCGGGGCCCTTGGAAGTCTACCGATGAAGTGTGGCGCTACTTTGTGCCTCGTAAATGGCGTAAAACAGTGATTTATTTACATGACTGCTTCGATGCCCCATTGACTCTCATTGACAAGCTGTTGTGAGCATCGGCTAACTGACCCCAGATTTCGGACAGCTGGACACAAACCGAGATGAAATATGCAAGGTACGTTCACACTCGGTATCATGATTCAATACACTTTAGGTCAATATCACACCGGAGTTCTCCTTTAATAATCGCGAAAAAAATGACGTGAAGACTCATAATGCACAGCCAGCACCAAATAGACAGAACGGCAAAACTCAAAACTGTACTGTATTATAAGTGCTAACATTCATAATTAAATAAACATAGTCTATGTGATGACCAGAAGCTGACACAAAATTTTCGAAAAAATGTTTGCTATTTTTAGAGTAAAACCCCGGTATATATCATAGTATCATAGTATCTATTTTGTAAAAATAGACTTAAATTGCCGAATTTATGCGTGTTAAGTACGGCCATTGCTGTCACCGGAAAATCTTTTACCCTGCGAGCGCCAATCCGGAAGCCAGAAACACGGAAGTGTGAAAAAGGCTAATCTGAGAGTTGCAGTGACCAAATAACATAATCAAGTCAGATTCCCTACACTCTCAAAATAGTCAAATATAGTTTTTGTAAGATTTTTTTTTATGTTTTATTAAATAAGTCTCTTCTGCTCACCAAGCATGCATTTATTTGATCCAAAGTACAGCAAAAACAAAACAAAACAAAAAAAATTGAAATATTTTTACCGTTTAAAACAACTGGTGTCTATTTGAATATATTTTAAAATAATAATAATTTATTCCTGTGATGCAAAGCTGAATTTTCAGGACATGAAAATTCAAGAAACATTTTTTAATAATATTATCAATATTTAAAACAGTTGAGTACATTTTTTTCCAGAACATTTTTTCTTTGATTAATAGAAATATCTAAAGATCAGCATAAATCTGAAATAAAAAGTTTTTGTAACATTATAAACTATACCATTCTAAAGCTTGGAGTTACATTTTTATCATTTTTGGGGGGAAAGAAATGATAGAAATTAATACTTTTGTTTAGCTAGGATGCTTTAAATTGATCAAAAGTGATGATAAAGACATTTATAACATTACAAAAAAATTATATTTCAAATAAATACTGTTCTTCTGAACTTTCTATTCATCTAAAAAACTGAAACAATTCTACTCAGCTGTTTATTATAACATAATAATAATAATAATAATAATACATGTTTTTAAGCAGCAAATCAGAATATTAGAATGATTTCTGAAGGATCATGTGACACTGAAGACTGGAGTAATGATGATAAAAATTCAGCTTTGAAATCAGAAGAATAAATTATATTTTAAAATACATTCATATAGAAAACAGTTATTTTAAATAGTAAAAATATTTTAAATTTTTACTGTTTTTACTGTGCTTTTGATCAAATAAATGGAGGCTTAGAGAAAAGAAGAGACTTCTTTAAAAACATTAAAAATCTAACTTTTAAAAAACTTTTGACTAGTAGTGTACATGCATATTTTGCAGTAAATTAAAAACATATTGCTTCTGATCAACAACTTCAACTGAATAGTTTTACATTTCATCAATTTTAACTTGATCATGTCATTCACAATGCTTCATGAGATTTTAGTTGTCCATTAAAGCCATCTAGTATTGTCTTTTTGCTTTTTTGCTAAAAAAATGTTTGTAATGTTGTGATTCATTCACCTCATAGCTGGTTGGTTTAGTTCATGGCTTATAACGTTTTAAAAAGACTCCCTATGGGAAAAATGATTTGAAAAACACTTCCAAAACCAAACACTGAAAGTAAGCGGCTCTTATTAAACACCCCATGTTATTCAAATAAAAAAAAGACTTGAAATATGGACTTTCTGAAGCTTGAAAGCTTTGATCCTTCATTGTAATTGCATGGAAAAAGAGATGAATATAATTCTCTATCAAAACAGTAAAAATACGAAAGGTTTGGGATTTTAAATGATGCCAGATTGACAAATCAACAAAATAAACCAAAAAAGACCAGAAAGAAAACAGATGGACATCCAGACAACAAGTGAGCGAGACAGACAGATAAACAGACAGAACACAGAGAGACAGCTTCATCTTCTCCTGATGGGTTAGATGGTGTAAGTCTTGCTATTTCTAATCTAATTAACCTCCATCTCTCATCAGAGTAAACGACTGGACCTCTTCCAAGACCCGCGGCGGTTCAACATAATGTTATTCTCAAACATAACATTGATTTTGCTGTAATTGTCAGCCCGTGGACGATCAGGCAGCAGATCATTAAAAGTTTAATTACAAGTTGAAGAAGAGGTTTTGATATATTTTCAGCCTGTCATGGCAATCAATGGCTCTCTGTGATGACCTCCCTAGAGCTCAAAACGGTTCACCCAGGTCATTTTTCCATTAGGCGTTTGACAGCGCATCAGGCTCAGGTAAACCCAACGTGCAAACACACATCTGAGATCTTACATAAGCTCAAAATATATACATACACACAGCTTCACTTTAGTACAAACATCCCTGTTAGTCCTTGAGTAAACACATACACACATGCACAAACTAGGGCTGTCAATCGATTAAAAATTTTAATCGCGATTAATCGCATGGTTGTCATGAGTTAACTCGCGATTAATCGCACATTTTTATCTGTTCTAAATGTACCTTAAATTAATACTTTTTAAAGTTTTTAATACTCTAATCAACATTGGCATGGACAAATATGGATGCTTTAAGCAAATATGTGTTTATTATCAGTGAAACCATACTTGACATAGAGCATGAAGACTAACTTGTTTCAAATGTCATAGATGTTTTTCAAATAACTTGTTCATGTCTATTAGACACATGAAAAAAGAACATAGAAACACCAGATTCCCATTACTTCTCTTTCTTTGCACTGAGCAATTTACTTACACAAGCCTGTTTACATTATTTGCAGGACAGGGCAGCTCACTGCTTCTGAACATGCAAAATCTACATTTATTATTACATTTGTTTGCCTCTCGGTGCCCACATACTGTAATTTAATGCAGCCAAGTTCTCAACAAAACTGTTTCCATTGTTTTGATTTAATATTTCTGTTATCAGACAACCAAAGTAATATGAAATAATAACTGAAAAAAATCATATCATGATTCTATCACTGAAAAGAATAATTTACCGGCATCTGGACATAAGTCACTATTCTCTGCATTATTATCGTTGTTTTTAATTTCCCTTTTGAATACCTTCAGGATCCTTTGACTTTTTAGGAGTTTACCCATTTAAAGTTATGTGATCCCAAAAACCTGCTTCTTTTATTTTTTAATGTATTGTTTTGGTTATAATGTACTGATTGGAGAGCCTGGTCTCATGAAAATGCGCACTAGCACGACTTTCTGTTTCTATTTGGCGTTCTATTAATAAGCTGAAATTAACTTTAGCGTGCATATGATATCGCCGTTTTCACGTGCATACTCGTATGTGGCTTTACGCATCAACTCCACAGCACCAATCCTAACGTAGCCCGACTCCGCTTGCATTCATTAAATATGCCAGAAGTGCCGGTACGCACGAAAAAGTGCACGTACGCAAAAGGATAAGATACAGAAGTGCCTGCGTACCGGCCTACTTCAAGCACTGGAATGAACATAACTCGCTGAACAGAGCAGACGCAGATATAAAGAGAGGGAGGTGCGCGCGCATTGGAAGACCTCACGCACGTTCAGCAAAACCGAAGAGCCTCAGAAACTATATTAGGTTTGTCCAATTATGTGTTTATGTATTGTTGCTAGACACTTTTCGCTAGGTTGGCAACATTGTGCATCCATTTCTTTAACTATGGGCTACGTAGTGGGTCAAACAGACAATGTGCGCTGCGTTAATCGCGCGTTAATAAAATTAGTGCCGTTAAAATGAATTTGCGTTAATGCGCTATTAACGCGTTAATTTTGACAGCCCTAGCACAAACACATGCTCAATCACACTTAAACATATACTTCCTGACGCGTCACAGAGAAACCACTGCAGCATCTGTCTTGATTTTACACAAACACAAACACACCAAACACTGGCCACTCTGTAGATGTCCTGTGTCTAGGTCCACCTTTTTCACATTTTGGTACTGATTCACTTTAACTTGATACCATATGATAGTATCAAATGGAAATACTCACTTCGATAACGAAGTCCCTTTTATTACAAGTCAGTCTATTCTGAGTTATCTTGGAAACACAGCTATTTTCCATTTAGAAAAACTACTTTAAAAACATATCCAAAAAGATTATAACAACATAATTAGTAAATCAGATGATGCCTCTGTCAAATAGACTATTGGTCTTTTGGCTTTTTTAATCAGCATATTAAATGTTACAATTTTCACATTCATTTTTCAACAATTTCAATAATTTTCAGTGACTGAAATGAAGCTAAAATGAAAAAAAAAAGTATTACATGAAGTTGTATTAAAAACTACCTGAAATATAAGTACTACAATTACTAAAACTGCAATAAAAACAAAGTGAAATACAAATTTTAAAAAAGAATAACAAAAAAAGATGAAAAATAAAAAATTAAAATTAAAATGTAAAAATAAAAGCCACCCACTTCAAGATATTAATAAAAATTATAATAGTATATAAGCTCTACTATTATAACACTAAGCTGAAAACATTATTTACTATTTTTTTTTTTTTAGAAACACAAACTTTTGTTCTAGTATCAAAATTATTAATAATCAAAATTCTGGGAAATTTTTCAACTGAAAGTTCATTTTCAGCAGAAACTAATATCAATCAGATCAACAGTATTTACATTTTACATTTCAATTTAGTAGGATGATGTTTTTCATGGTTAAAACATATTTCATATACCAGTTTAATATGCAGAAAACATCCATAAGTAGTCTATTCTGAGTTATCTTGAAAACACCACAAAACAGCTATTTTCCATTTTAGAAAAACGACTTTAAAAACATATCCAAAAAGATTATAATAACATAGCTTCAATTAGTAAATCAGATAACGCCTCAGTCAAATAGACTATTAGTTTTTTGCCTTTTTTAAACACCATATTAAATGTTACAATTTTCACATTCATTTTTCAACAATTTCAATAATTTTCAGTGACTGAAATGAAGCTAAAATGAAAAAAAAAAAAAAAAGTATTACATGAAGTTGTATTGAAAACTACCTGAAATATAAGTACTACAATTACTAAAACTGCAATAAAAACAAAGTGAAATACAAATTTTAAAAAAGAATAACAAAAAAAGATGAAAAATAAAAAATTAAAATTAAAATGTAAAAATAAAAGCCACCCACTTCAAGATATTAATAAAAATTATAATAGTATATAAGCTCTACTATTATAACACTAAGCTGAAAACATTATTTACTACTTTTTTTTTTTAGAAACAAACTTTTGTTCTAGTATCAAAATTATTAATAATCAAAATTCTGGGAAATTTTTCCACTGAAAGTTCATTTTCAGCAGAAACTTATATCAATCAGATCAAAAGTATTTAGATTTTACATTTCAATTTAGTAGGATGATGTTTTTCATGGTTAAAACATATTTCATATACCAGTTTAATATGCAGAAAACATCCATAAGTAGTCTATTCTGAGTTATCTTGAAAACACCACAAAACAGCTATTTTCCATTTAGAAAAATGACTTTAAAAACATATCCAAAAAGATTATAATAACATAGCTTCAATTAGTAAATCAGATAACGCCTCAGTCAAATAGACTATTAGTTTTTTGCCTTTTTTAAACACCATATTAAATGTTACAATTTTCACATTCATTTTTCAACAATTTCAATAATTTTCAGTGACTGAAATGAAGCTAAAATGAAAAAAAAAAAAAAAGTATTACATGAAGTTGTATTGAAAACTACCTGAAATATAAGTACTACATTTAATAAAACTGCAATAAAAACAAAGTGAAATACAAATTTTAAAAAAGAATAACAAAAAAAGATGAAAAATAAAAAATGAAAATGTAAAAATAAAAGCCACCCACTTCAAGATATTAATAAAAATTATAATAGTATATAAGCTCTACTATTATAACACTAAGCTGAAAACATTATTTACTACTTTTTTTTTTTAGAAACAAACTTTTGTTCTAGTATCAAAATTATTAATAATCAAAATTCTGGGAAATTTTTCCACTGAAAGTTCATTTTCAGCAGAAACTAATATCAATCAGATCAAAAGTATTTACATTTTACATTTCAATTTAGTAGGATGATGTTTTTCATGGTTAAAACATATTTCATATACCAGTTTAATATGCAGAAAACATCCATAAGTAGTCTATTCTGAGTTATCTTGAAAACACCACAAAACAGCTATTTTCCATTTAGAAAAACGACTTTAAAAACATATCCAAAAAGATTATAATAAAATAGCTTAAATTAGTAAATCAGATAACGCCTCAGTCAAATAGACTTAGTTTTTTGGCTTTTTTAATCACCATATTAAATGTTACAATTTTCACATTCATTTTTCAACAATTTCAATAATTTTCAGTAACTGAAATGAAGCTAAAATGAAAAAAAAAAAAGTATTACATGAAGTTGTATTGAAAACTACCTGAAATATAAGTACTACAATTACTAAAACTGCAATAAAAACAAAGTGAAATACAAATTTTAAAAAAGAATAACAAAAAAAGATGAAAAATAAAAAATGAAAATGTAAAAATAAAAGCCACCCACTTCAAGATATTAATAAAAAATTATAATAGTATATAAGCTCTACTATTATAACACTAAGCTGAAAACATTATTTACTATTTTTTTTTTTTAGAAACACAAACTTTTGTTCTAGTATCAAAATTATTAATAATCAAAATTCTGGGAAATTTTTCCACTGAAAGTTCATTTTCAGCAGAAACTAATATCAATCAGATCAAAAGTATTTACATTTTACATTTCAATTTAGTAGGATGATGTTTTTCATGGTTAAAACATATTTCATATACCAGTTTAATATGCAGAAAACATCCATAAGTAGTCTATTCTGAGTTATCTTGAAAACACCACAAAACAGCTATTTTCCATTTAGAAAAATGACTTTAAAAACATATCCAAAATGATTATAATAACATAGCTTCAATTAGTAAATTAGATAACGCCTCAGTCAAATAGACTATTCGTTTTTTGGCTTTTTTAATCACCATATTAAATGTTACAATTTTCACATTCATTTTTCAAAAATTTCAATAATTTTCAGTGACTGAAATGAAGCTAAAATGAAAAAAAAAAAAGTATTACATGAAGTTGTATTGAAAACTACCTGAAATATAAGTACTACATTTAATAAAACTGCAATAAAAACAAAGTGAAATACAAATTTAAAAAAAAGAATAACAAAAAAAGATGAAAAATAAAAAATGAAAATGTAAAAATAAAAGCCACCCACTTCAAGATATTAATAAAAATTATAATAGTATATAAGCTCTACTATTATAACACTAAGCTGAAAACATTATTTACTATTTTTGTTTTTAGAAACACAAACTTTTGTTCTAGTATCAAAATTATTAATAATCAAAATTCTGGGAAATTTTTCCACTGAAAGTTCATTTTCAGCAGAAACTAATATCAATCAGATCAAAAGTATTTACATTTTACATTTCAATTTAGTAGGATGATGTTTTTCATGGTTAAAACATATTTCATATACCAGTTTAATATGCAGAAAACATCCATAAGTAGTCTATTCTGAGTTATCTTGAAAACACCACAAAACAGCTATTTTCCATTTAGAAAAACGACTTTAAAAACATATCCAAAAAGATTATAATAACATAGCTTCAATTAGTAAATCAGATAACGCCTCAGTCAAATAGACTATTCGTTTTTTGGCTTTTTTAATCACCATATTAAATGTTACAATTTTCACATTCATTTTTCAACAATTTCAATAATTTTCAGTAACTGAAATGAAGCTAAAATGAAAAAAAAAAAAGTATTACATGAAGTTGTATTGAAAACTACCTGAAATATAAGTACTACAATTACTAAAACTGCAATAAAACAAAGTGAAACACAAATTTTAAAAAAGAATAACAAAAAAAGATGAAAAATAAAAAATGAAAATGTAAAAATAAAAGCCACCCACTTCAAGATATTAGCTCTACTATAATAACACTAAGCTGAAAACATTATTTACTTTTTTTTTTTTAGAAACACAAACTTTTGTTCTAGTATCAAAATTATTAATAATCAAAATTCTGGGAAAATTTTTCAACTGAAAGTTCATTTTCAGCAGAAACTAATATCAATCAGATCAAAAGTATTTACATTTTACATTTCAATTTAGTAAGCTGATGTGTGTCAGTTTTCCATGGTTAAAACACATTTCATATACCAGTTTAATATGCAGAGAATATCCATAAGTAAGCTATTCATAAGTTGATTTAACACCAAAAAATAAACTTCCCATTTTAAACGGCAACACTGGCTTGACCAATAGCTTGATTTAGGAGTGGGGCTATCAGTGGCTCTCACCAATAACAGATAGGGGGAGTGTTTGCAAGGGAGGGGTGTATGTAAATTAAATCAAAATTATATTATTAGAATGAGAAAAAAATTAATGATATCCGGTTTAAACAAAAAAAGTAATACATATATATATTCAAAATAAATTATTTTGGAAACATTTTCAGCTGAAAGTTCATCAGCATATTGGAATGATTTCTGAAGGATCATGTGACACTGAAGACTGGAGTAATCATGCAGAAAATTCAGCTTTGATCACAGCAATAAATTACATCTTAAAATATATTAAAATAGAAAGCAGTTATTTTAAATAGTATTTTACACAATATTACTGCTTTTGCCGTATTTTGGATTAAAAAAAAAAAGCAGGCTTGGTGAGCAGAAGAGACTTCTTAAAAAAACACTAAAAATCTTGACTGGACTTTTGATTTTTTTCAGGGTTAAAACCACTGATCTATATAATGACTTTTTTGGTGACTTTTAAAAAAAGAGCAGTGTGCTGCCGTTGTTTTATGTTGCTAGGCAACGACCAAAACAGCTGTCCTGTCAGTCAAATCAAAGGATTATGGTGCCAGCGCTCTAAAATCTTTGGTTTTTGCTGTTAATTAAACTGTCATATTAGCAGAAGCCCTAAAAAATACAGCTCCGGGTTACCCACGACAGACACCAAAAGTTTCTCCTCCATTTCTTGCAGTCTCTGGACTTTTTAAGCAACGGTAAACTTTGGTCACCACAACAGAAGGCCGCCTCTCCATCCATTCGATTGGACAATGGAAAAAACGCAAATGACATCGGGCGTTTTTCCGCTCAGAGTTGCTTTTTTTTCAACTTCAGGTGCTCAGAGGTTCAGGTGCGCTTCTGCAAAAATGCAAGGCGCAGCAGGCGGCGAAAACGCGAGGCGCCCAGGGCGCATAAGCAACGCGCAGAACGCTCACTGCCAACAGAAAACCATTCAAAAAAGGCGCCTCTCACTGCAAAAACGCGTTCGGCGTGATCGCTGCCTAAGCCATTCAAGATATAATATATATCCTTCACATCCTAAACAACAACACTGGCTCGACCAATGGCATGATCTGGGGGCGGGGCTATCAGTGGGTCTCTCCAATAGCAGATAGGGGGAGTGTTTACAAAACCCATTTGAAAACTGCTCATTTTTACATTTCCACTTGATGACACGACTATCGGAGACGAAATTGCACACTTCAGCTTTAAGCAATATTTACATAAAACTCAAAATCCAGTTAATAGGGAAAAACAGTCACAACAAGAGGAGGTGGATAAATTGAATTTTATGAATGGCGCATATTTGAATTCTTCAGAAATGTGTCGAGTTTCAATGGAATCCTCTGGCAGCGGATGCGGCATGCGTACTGCAGATCTTATTCTTGGCTCCGGGAGCGTGACGCTGTGCGGCAGACACTTCATCGCCGACCATGTCTAATGCACCTCAATAGCAAAAGACCCTCAATCCCCCAAATCCCCCTTAATACCCTCAGCACTCCCACATTCATTCTATTCATGCCCACCTTCTCAGACTCATCAGAGGCCATAGAGATGGAGGGATGATGGAGAGAGAGATGGAGAACCATGAAAGCCAATGATGGCAGTGACAAATGCACCGAAGGGGAGGCCAGGGTCAGACAATGAGCAGACTAGGTGGGCCGCTGACAGCCCGTCTGGGACGATTCCTTTCGGGTTAATAGAGGAGATATGAAAGCACAGGATGAATAAATAAGGTCAAAGATGGATGACAGACACAAATGCACACAGATATCCGTGAGGTCAGTACGGGTTAATAACGAGCTGACAGCTCTTCTAACTAGATTAGACTATGAGTGAACAATTCAAACAATCTTAAAGTTACTCAAGCTTTTCAAGACATTTATGAGTAAGTCAGAAGAGAACTTTAATTTTTAAGACTCCTCTCAAATGCTCACGTGTTGTTTCTACACAATATTGCGACATTGCTTGAGGTCCATGCCTGGTTTAGAGGCAGCTTGTTTCTTTCCCATCCAAAAGCAGTAGACAATCCACCAAAACAATCAGTGATTTACAAGAGCATGAGATTATTAACTAATGTGATTATATAATAGAGACTTTTCAAAGTGTAAATACCTCCAGTCATAATATAAATCTTGATAATGAGTTTATCAAGATAAAACCTTTTTCCCCTTTGCTGCAAAAATGATTAAAAAAAAAAGAAATCCGCAATGTGGTTTCACTTCTACTCAGGGTTTATTGAAATACTTTGTCTGTGTGGTTCATATACAGCAGAATCTACTAAATGTTATTTTACCAAAATAGAAGGGAAGGGATCATACAAAATGCATGTTTTTTTTTTTTAGTACTGACCTGAATAGGATATTTCACATAAAAAGCTATTATATATAGACTACAAGAGCAAATAGTAGTTGAATTTATAAAAATAACCCAGTTCAAAAGTTTACACATACTTGATTCTTAGTACTGTGTTGAATGATCCACAGCTGTGTGTTTTTTGTTTATTGATAATTGTTTATGAGTCCTGTGTTTGTCCTAAACAGTTAAACTGCCCAATTTTCTTCAGAAAAGTCCTTAAGGTCACACACATTTTTTGGTTTTTCAACATTTTTGTGTATTTGAACCCTTTCCAATTGTATGATTTTGAGATCCATCTTTTTACACTGAGGACAACTGAGGGACTCATGTGCAACTATTACAGAAGGTTCAAACACTCACTGATGCTTCAGAAGGAAAAAACATGCATTAAGAGCCGGGGGGTGAAAACTTTTTGAATTTGAAGGTCAGGGTAAATCTAACTTATTTTGTCCTCTGGGGAACATGTAGGCATCTTCTGTAGTAGCTTCTGAATAGTTCTGATATTTTGGCAAAACAAGAAAAATGTACACATCTCCATTCTGTTCAAAAGTTTTCACCCCCGGCTCTTAATGCATCGTTTTTCCTTCTGAAGCACCAGTGAGAGTTTTAACCTTCTGTAATAGTTGCATATGAGTCCCTCAGTTGTCCTCGGTGTGAAAAGATGGATCTTAAAATCTAACAGTCACTGCTGGAAAGAGTTGAAATACACAAAAATGCTGAAAAACCAAATAATTTGTGGGACCTGAAGGATTTTTCTGAAGAACAGTGAGCAGTTTAACTGTTCAAGACAAACAAGGGACTCATGAACAACTATCACAAAAAAAAAAAATACAAATAAAAAACACAGTTGTGGATCATTCAGGTAACAACACAGTATTAAGAATCATTTTTATAAATTCAACATATTCTCTTGTGGACTATATGTAAATTTATTTTATGTTAAATATCTTATTCCGGTCAGTACTAAATAAAAAATAACATGCATATTGTATGATCCCTCTTATTTTGGTAAAATAATTACCATTTAGCAGATTCTGCAAGCTGTATGTAAACTTTTGACTTAAACTGTAGATGAATTCATATTCTTCAATTGTAAAAGTCTTGGACCAATAGGATTTTTTGAAAGAAATTAATACTTTGATTCAGCAAGGATGCATTAAATTGATCAAAAGTCAAAGTAAAGAAATAAAATGTTTCTTGTGCAGCAAATCAGCATATTCAAATGATTTCTGGAGGATTATGTGAAGACTGGAGTAATGATACAGTTTTTACTGTATTTTTGATCAAATAAATGCAGCCTTTGTGAGCAAAAAATGCTGTTTTTTTATTATAAAATTTTGAAATTAAGTTTTTAAATAAAAGTAAAAAGTTTGGTGAAAAACATAAACTTCCCATAATACCGCTGCTCTCTTATATAACAATACGTACCATTCTTGTAGATCCTTGCCACCTCAATTTCTCAATTTTTGTGCTCCTACATGTAGGTTCTGAACCTTGAAAGTATCTCTTTAATATCTGATGGGAAACCAAAATGACTGAACCACTTTCTCTCTCACGCTAAAGCTCAGTAAAGCACAAAGTGAAGCCGTGCACGGTGTCTGTGTAAAGGTTGTGACTTTGAGGGCAGGAGGTGTTTGGCGTCCTGCTGCTCTCAGCAGTAACGCTCTGTCGTCTCGTCGGCTCAGTCTAATCCAGACGGAGAGATTTAAAGGCCTTTATGTGGATTTACAAACTGCACTGGCAGTTCCTGCCCAGGACGCCCATGCCTCCCTCTAAAGCAGTGTCGCAACACAGGGCTCAAAGTTCAAAATATGAGCTCAAAATGACCATTATGGTGTTTGTGCGCAAGTTCTAAATGTGATTTATGTGGTAAAATGTCAAATAATTTTAAAGCAATGTTCCAGTGAATGCAACTTAAACTTTACTGACAGCAAGCTATTAATTACTACAACAAAATTATCTTGATTTCTCACAGTTTGTATAAAGGAACAAAAAATGTATAGACACGCAACACTTTTCCTGCATATACAGTAAAAACATTACATAGATAGATACTAGGGGTGTAACGACACATGCTTCTACTCGGATTTTGTTGAAATACTTTCTGTCTGGTCCATATAAATCAATGCATTCACTACCATTCAAAAGTCTGGGTCCAAAAAGAAATTAATACTTATATTTGGCAAGGATGCATTCAATTGATCGAAAGTCAAAGCAAAGATGTAAAATGTTTCTTGAGCAGCAAATCAGCATATTAGAATGATTTCTGAAGGATCATGTGACTGAAGACTGGAGTAATGATGCTGAAAATTCAGCTTTGCTCACAGGAATAAATTACATTTTACAATAAATTCAAATAGAAAACAGCTGTTTTAAATTGTAATACTATTTCAGAATTTTACTGTGTTTACTGCATTTTTGATCAAATAAATGCAGCCATAGTCAGCAAAAAACTTTTTATGCATTTAAAAACATTTTTATTTTGCCATTTTGTTTGGTGCCAAATTACATCCCAACTTTAATCTCCTGTCATAATAAAATTGGTGCTTTTGCAAGATATGCTTATCAAGGCTGCTTTTATTTGATCAAAAATACAGTAAAAAAAAAATCTGTAATATTGTGAAATATTATTACAATTTCAGATAACTGTTTTCTATGTGAATATATAAAAAATATACACAACAGTTCAAAAGGTCTGGCGTCATAAGAATTATTTTTATATTATTTTTAATATTTTTGTTGTTCAAGGCTGCATTTATTTGATTGAAAATATATGTTAAAACAGTAATATTCTAAAATATTGTTGCAATTTAAAATAACAGTTTTCTATGTGAATTTTATCACAAAATGTAATTTATTCCTGTGATCAAAGCTGAATTTTCAGCATCATTACTCCAGTCTTCAGTGTCACATGATCTTTCAGAAAACATTCTAATATGCTGATTTGCTGCTCAAGAAACATTTCTGATTATTATGAATGTTGAAAACAGTAGTGCTGATTAATATCTTTATGGAAACTGCCATTTTCAGGATTCTCTGATGAATAGAACGTTCCATATACAACATTATATGAAACTGAAATCTTTTGTTACATCTTAAATTTCTTTACTGTTGTTTTACTTAATAAAATTATCTATTTGTTAAAATAAAACAGTCCAAGTACTGTTTAAATCCACCAAATTCTAGTACAAAATCTGGCAATTTTGTAGCAAGGTAATTTTCCTGACAACAATTTACAGGGAATGCAATGCATAAGGGTTTAGCCCTATTTTTATGCACTTTTCTTCAAGAGATTTCAACAACACTCAATAATGAACATTACTTTTACAGCATTTCACAAAACTGGTTAAATGTTAACTTACACTTAAGTTTGGGGTCAGTAAGATTTTTTTTTAAATATTATTTTTTATAATTTTATGTTTTATGCTCACCAAGACTGCATTGATTTCATTGAAAATACATGTTAAAACAGTAATATTTCAAATAACTGTATTCTAAGTGAATTTATTATAAAATTTAATTTATTTCTATGATCAAAGCTGAATTTTCAGCATCATTACTGCAGTCTTCAGTGTCACACGATCCTTCAAAAATCATTGTAATACGTGGATTTGCTGTACATGAAACTTTTACATTATCATCAGTGTTGAAAACAGTAGTGCTGATTAATATTTTTATGGAAATCAGATTCTCTGATGAATAGAAAGTTCCATAGAACAACATTTATATGAAACAGAAATCACGTTACAAAATAAATATCTTTACTGTTATTTTGCTTAATAAAAGTATCAATATGTTGAACTTTACAGCAAACTAACACATATTTTTGAACAAGTTCTTTAACTTAAAATACAAGTTTTCACATTTCTGTTTTGAAACCCTGCCCTGCCCCACAGACTTACACTGTAAGTGACGTAATGTAAACACAACATTCGTTTCTACAAACTTAGGGTCGAGTCAAAAATGTTGTGGTAATCAAAAGCAGACCACAGATGCTGTCGATAGAAGTTGTTGTAGTTGTATTCAAACCGGAACATTCCTTCAACACTCTTAGATTAAGCAAAGTATAAACAACTGAATTCCTTGGATATTGAGTTTCGCGTGTAACAAGGTCAATAAGTGAGAGAGCAAATATGAAGGGCGTCGAAGGTAAATTCTGCCAAAAATCAGATCTTGATCACGAGCACGTTTGCAAAAGACAACGAATTTGTGACTGACCGTTGTAAACAGTCTGGAATAAATACAAGGATTAATGGTAATCCACTCTAGACACTCTCAGATAAACACTGTCTCACTGTGGCACTGCTTTACAGCCGCTGCAGCATCAGCACGCTGATACAGAGCCTTTATGGACTTATTCATCTTTAATTATCCTCCGTCAGGGAAAGAGCGAGAGGGAGGGAAGTTATAAAGAAAGACAAGAGAAGTGATAATGAGCAGCTGGGACTGCAGGAAGCGTTTCAAGATGAACTCAGGAAAGTCCAGACAGCTGGAGCCATCAGTTTAGTCCAGATGTTACAGAAGAACAGAGTTGGTGACATTAACTTTCTGGTTGAGCAAAAAAGTCCATAGTTAGAGTAGTTAAAGTCCATATGAAATCAAATGGACCCTATTTAATACACATTCCTGCATTGCAAGTGATTCATTGGTACACACTATTTCAAAGAAAAAATGTGTCTCCATAATCTTGCATTGAATATACTAACTTCTGCCACTACTTTGGGTAAATTCAATTTAAAGTCAAAATGAAATCAAAATTGAACTCATTTACTCTCTAAGAAAAAAAAACGAACTTCAGAAAATACAGATACAGAGATACAAATTTGGCCCCATTTTTATTGCTTTTTTCTTGAAGAGATTTTTTCTAATATTTTTGAATATTAAGTCAATGTATGCAATTTCAAATCTTTTTTTTTTTTTTTGGTACCCTCAAAAAGCATTGCAAGACCATGTTGTAAATAATGTAAATTATTATATTCCACTTGCATAGTGCATGCAATTTAAGTTAATTTGCCTAATATCAACCAAAACTGCTTTTACAGCATTTTACAAAACTGGTTAATGTTAATTTCTACTTACTGTTTTTTTTTTTTTTACCATGAAATGTTGTATACTAGGTTAGCATAAGTCAGTGAACCAATATTAATATTCTGATTTGCTGCCCAAAAAACATTTATTATTATTAGATTATTTATTATTGTTATGTTGAAAACAGAGTGGAACTTTTCTGAACATAAAGTTCAGAAGAACAGCATTTATCTGAAATAGAAATCGTTTGTAACATTATAATTTTTTTATCATCACTTTTGATCAATTTAAAGCATCCTTGCTAAATAAAAGTATTAATTTCTATCATTTCTTGACTCCAAGCTTTTGATACTGAGTGTATAATGTTACAAAAGCTTTTTACTTCAGATAAATGCTGATCTTTGGATCTTTCTATTCATCAAAGGATCCTGAAAAATATTGATGATAGTAATAATAGTAATAATAATAATATTAATAATAATAATAAATGTTTCTTGAGCAGTAAATCAGCTGAAAATTTAGCTTTGATCACATGAATAAATTACATTTTAAAATAAATTCAGAAAAACAGTTACTTTAAATAGAAAAATATTTTGCTTTATTATTATTTTGCTGTATTTTGGATCAAATAAATGCAGGCTTGGTCCTTGCACACTGAGTTTAAAATTTTGGTATACGTTTTTTCATATTCATCACGCACAGAACGTCACAGTGGCTCTGAACTGTCAAAACACCATTCAAAATGCTTGCTACGGATGCAAAAAATTGAAACTGATCTGAATTTTCTTATGACAGATGAAAGTTTCAGAGTCAGTGTGTTAACGTGATTGACACATCATGAGGTCATATTTATATTTTAAAGTGTGACAATTTCGGTGTGCAAGGACCCTGAGGCTGCATTTATTTGATCAAAAATATGAAAAAAAATCATAAAATTACGGTAGTAACATTTTAGGTTTTATGGATTTTACTTAAATTTACAGTTAAATAATGTAATTTTATTAAGTGATATAATGTGAATATACCAACCTACTGAAGTACTGAAATCTGTACCTTTGTAATACACTGATAACCACCAAAAGCAGGTGGTGATAGGAAGAAAGTCATTAAGAACCAAAGCTTATCACAAGCAGCTTTTAAATACTAACATATATAGAAGATGCACAAACACTAAACACCATCACGGTAACATACATGAAACTGAAATAATGCAATAAACATTAATTTAACAACATTAGGCGTAACCAACTGATGAGACAAAAACTAAGAAGAAAGTTATTTGAACAAAAAACATCAAATGTGAAATGTAACGAAGGGAAGTCTTGGAATGTCAATTTATGGTTATTCACTGTAAATTATACACCCTTTTTCACTTCCAAAAATGGTACACTACCGTAAAATTACATGTAATGTCCAGTCTTTTACTGCATAGTAGGGGAACTTACCATTAACCAACTAATAGGTTTAACGTCTTTTACCGTTCAAATCACAGTCATTTTTTTACAGTGTACCTATTTAGGGATTGTTTTAGCAAATTGCACAAGGTGCCTGCACCGTAACAGTCCATAATCTTGCATGAGAAAACTATACAAAATATCACATGAAAAGCCCCAATATTTGTTCTTGCAAGACCATGTTGTTTGTTGACATGTTGTTCTCGTAATCAATGCATCTACAGCCTCATTCAGGAAACGCAAGCACAATTTTCAGTATAAATCATCTGTAAAACCATCTCAAAGAAATCGTCACATTTCATTCAGTGCAACAATTTCCAAAGACGAACGATTTACAGAGCAATTTGTTCTGTGTGCATTTCATGAATGAAATCCGTAGTCTCTGATTACTCATGTAAAGCATGGTCAAAATGACAGAAAACAAGAAATTGCCTTCAAATGTGCACAGGATGAAGACGCTCCGTCTCGTTCATGCACTAGACTTGATCATTTGCAGTGCATGTAATTTAACTCACTGAAGTACAAAAAAGTTTTTTGCCCATGGGAGCCTGGCCGCCCTCAATCCCCAAACACTGAAAGGGGTCACACAACCGAAACCTTTATCCCCTAAAAGAGACCCCGAATGAACTGTATTGCCATTCACGCAGCTGGAGGTCCGTGCTCTACCCTAGTTAGGGCACTAAGACGGGCCAGCAACCTCTGCCGCCGAGAGCCAATGCAAACCTGAGCGTCCCGAGATAGATGTACGTAAAGGCACATCCAATAAATTAGCAGTTGCACGGATATTTGTTGTATCTCTGAAAGTGTTTGCCTTTTCAGATCCGTCCTTGTTTGCAATCTTTTCCCCCTAAACCTTCCACTCCTTCACTGTCTCTGCGTGAAAGCCTTCTCTGTGCGAGCGGCCAACTATCTGTCAAAGCAGAGGCTCTTTAGCACGTGAATGAAGTCCGTTGAGCTTTACGGGCGCTCTGAGCGAGCACGTGGTCATCCGCCAAAGCTGAGCACTTTCACTCAGCCCTGACCACAGACCCGACACCGGGCAGAATCTTAAACAGCACGGCAACAAGACCGGCCTTTTATTGTGTCCATCCTCACGCCATTCACGTTTCACTCATTCTCTCATTCTCCCTTTCTCTGTCCATCTCTCTTTCTCTTTGTGTCACGGACAACGGCAGGTTTGTGACAGAAGCATCTGTTTCAACGGGGGATTGATCATTTAATATATTCAAGCAGATATTAAAAGAGAAAAAGTATGTTTAAACGAACGTTACGAGCTTGAATCAAAGCTCACAGCTGTATATTTGCATATTTGTTTATGAATCGTTGCACACCGACGCCTGGCCTTGAATAATGGACAACATGCACTTAGACTCGAAGTTGCAGATCCATGAATTTTCATTATCATGGTTGTTTAGCTTTTCTGTTTGCAATTAATTCTGTGTTCGGAAATAAATCCAACAGCATTTCAGAGACTTTTCAAAACAACAATACGTTTCTTTCAGACTTCATTAATTCATGTTGGTGAGTTTTATCCAACAACAAAAATTACTTTTACAGCAATGGTTAATTTCTACATATACTAACAGTTAACTTTGTAACAATAAATGTTGTATGTTGTAAGTTAACATTAAAAGAAATTAAACATGAATATTATGAAATTATCATTTATTTTTATATTTAATTACTTTTATATATTTAAATTAATGACAAAACTATATGTACACTACCAAAAGTACACATAGTACATATTCAAAAGTTTCTACCAATCTAATGTTTTTGAAAGAAGAGTCTTTTGCTCACCAAGGCTACATTTATTTGATAAAAAAAATACAATAAAACAGTAATATTATGAAATATTATTACAATTAAAAATAAATCTTTTTAATTTGAATATATTGTAAAATGAAATTTATTTATGTGATATAAAGCTGAATTTTCACTAACATTACTCCAGTGTTCAGGGTCACATGATCCTTCAGAAATCATTCTAATATGCTGATATGCTGTTTAAGAAACATTTTTGATTATTATTCATTTTAGTTTTTAAGATTCTTTGATGAATGGAAAGTTGAAAATTGCAGCATTTGTTTGAAATAGAAATGTTTTGTATGATAACTGTCTTTAGTGTCACTCTTGATCACTGTAATTTAATTTAAAGTTAATTTATTTTCTTAAAAAAAAAACAGATCCCAAATATTTAAAAAACTATATGTACACTACCATTCAAAAGTTTCTACCATTGTAATGTTTTTAAAATAAGACACTTGTGCTCAGCAAGGCTGCATTTATTTGATAAAAGATACAATAAAAACAGTAATATTGTGAAATATTATTACAATTTGAAATAAATCTTTTTAATTTGAATATATTGTAAAATGAAATTTATTTATGTGATATAAAGCTGAATTTTCAGCAACATTACTCCTTCAGAAATCATTATAATATGCTGATTTGCTGCTCATTTCTGATTATTATTAATGTTTAATACAGTTGTGCTGTATTAAACATTAATAATAAAAGTTAAAAAAGTTTTAAAAAAAACAGCATTTAT
Organism: Garra rufa; assembly: GCF_049309525.1. NCBI lineage: Eukaryota > Metazoa > Chordata > Actinopteri > Cypriniformes > Cyprinidae > Garra > Garra rufa. The sequence continues at coordinate 5,662,419 of NC_133372.1, read as the reverse complement.
TTGAAATAGAAATCTTTGTAACATTATAATTGTCTTTACTGTCACTTTTGATCAATGTAATAAAAATTTATGTTAATTTCTTTTCTTTCAAACTAAAAAAAAATTATATTTCCACTTTATTAATATGTGAGCATGGGTCACAAAACCAGCCATAAGGGTCAATTTTTTGATATTGAGATTATACATCATCTGAAAGTTGAATAAATAAGCTTTTTTTAATTGATGCAGAAGGTTTTTGTTAGGATAGGACAATATTTGTTAATTATGTCATTAAAAATACAGTAAAAATACTGAAATTCTGAAATATTATTACAAAATTAAATAACTGCTTTCTGTTTGAATATGTTTTAAAATTTATTTATTCCTGCGATGCAAAGCTGAATTTTCAGCATCATTACTTCAGTCTTCAGCGTCACATGATCCTTCAGAAATCATTATAATATGCTGATTTGCTGATAAAGAAACATTATCATCACCTGAAAGTTGAATAAATAAGCTTTCCATTGATGTACTGTAGACGTTTTTTAGGATAGGACAATATTTGGCTGAGATACAGAAAATCTGACAACTGAGGGTGCAAAAAAATCTAAATATTGAGAAAAGCTGCTTTAAAGTTGTCCAAATGAAGTTCTTAGCAATGCATATTACTAATCAAAAATTAGGTTTTGATATATTTATGGTTGAAAGTTTATGGGACATGATCTTAACATCCTAATGATTTTTGGCATAAAAGAAATATCGATTGTTTTGACCAATACAATGTATATATGGGTATTGCTACAAATATACCCATGCAACTTAAGACTGGTTTTGTGGTGCAGGGTCACATTTTTTTTTGTCAAGACAACACAAACATGAATATGGTTTCATTTAAAATTAAACAGAATTAAAATGAGAGTTGACAGAGAAACTGGGAACACACCTGTCATGACAACAAAGACCAATTCAATTATATTGAAATACTCTAAGTAAAAATAACTCATTTAAAATAAGTTATGAAATATATTATATATATATATAGAACGAGCAGACAGAAATTGCTAAATTAACTCTAAAGACATCAGGTTAACTGAAAATAAACTGATCTGAACTGGGAAAAAGACAGACAGACAGAGAGGCAGACACAAAAACAATCAAAATGCTGCACACACATGGACAACATGGCTAAATTCTTGCATAGTAGCTCCATCTATTCAGACAAACACAGACACACTTGAAGTGGTCAGTCACACACACACACACACACACACACACACACACAGGACAGCACCACAGGCTGAGAGAACAAAGAGAATTGGACACACAATGGGGGAGGTCTGGAGATGACGGCCAAACTGTTTATCAGAATACCTCAACAAAGACACGGAGAGAGGGAGGGGACACAGAGAGAGAGGGAAGACGGGATGGAGCGCGGAGAGAGAGGGCACGAAATTGGAAAAGATACGGGATGGACACGAGGGGAGGCAAAATTGCTCTCAGGACAAAAAGAAGAAGGGAAAGCACAGCGCAACAAGAAGAAAAGACTCACAGGAAGTGGATAGTTTTGTCCACGGATGGACAGACGAGGACAGAAAGACTGCACTTACCAGGAGGAAGGTGTCAGCAAGGGCTCATTCCAGAGGAGCGCATCCGATAGACTTCAGATCTGTTTAATGCAATCCTTACAGACAGACAGAAAGAGAGAGAGAGAGAAATCATTTTAGCCAGCCTCTCGCGGACGGGCTGCGTCCTGAGGAAAGGGGGGAGATGAAGGGGCTTCGGTAATGTGTGCAGTGGAGCATTCAGCCCTGTGAAAAACAAACTGTTAACTTTCTCAATGGAGGGAGGCTGCTGGGGGCACGATGGCGGTGCGGGGCTTGTGTGACGAGCTCACGCGGGGGACGAAAGGGTTAAAATTCCTCTAATTGTTTCCAAACTGAGGCTGGTGCACCTCAGATGCGTACAGCAGCCCCAGTGTTTCAATACTGATGCTATGCTTAAAAACGGCTGATACAAAGTAACACCTCAAGTGTGCTTAAACATTGCAGGATCTTTGCTCTTCCCTACTTTTTTTCCTTCATAAACCACTACAAAGCACTAGACATATTAAGCAAAATGGTCAAATCAAACAGGTGTCTTAGCTGATGATGTTCATGATGTTCACAAGTATCATTTTTGTCTTAATTAACATCAATCCTAATTAATATTGCAATCCATACCATTCAAAGGTTTGGAGTCAGATTTTTTTTATGCTCACCAAGGCTGCATTTATGTGACTAAAAATACAGTAAAAAATAGTAAAATTCTGAAATATTATTATGATTTAAAATAGCTGTTTTCTGTTTGAATATATTTTGAAATATAATTTATTCCTGCGATCAAAGCTGAATTTTCAGCAGCATTACTCTAGTCTTCAGTGTCACATGATCCTTCAGAAATCCTTCCTTGCTCAAGAAACATTTATGTTCAAAAAACTGAATCTATTTGAAATAGAACTTCTTTTGTAACATTAATAATGTCTTTACTGTCACTTTTCATTATTTCAATGCATCCTTTCCAAATAAAACTATTAACTTCTGTTAAAAGAAATCTTACTGACCTTAAACTTTTCAATGGTAGTGTATTGTGAGTATTTCCTTTGAAATGTAAAATGCAAAGCACTTCTGTGCACATCTGAAAGATGATGCAAAATGAACTATTAAATCAGTTTTGTATAACTTTACTAAAAAAAAAGATGACTTCAATGCCATTTTTGCTACTGGAAATAATTAAAACGAGTGAAACGGGTTTAACAACACAGTCAAATAACCCATCAGTCATCACAATGTTCTCAATTCTGCATTATTTTATAAGGTCAGCAAAATCACTGTGAATATTTTGCAAGTATTTAATTGGCCACCCTTAATATGTTTATCGCAAATGTGACTCTGGACTACAAAACTAGTAATAGCCAACAATACTGTATGGGTCAAAATGACAGATTTTTCTTTTATGCCAAAAATCATTAGGATATTAAGTAAAGATTATGTTCCATGAAGATATTTTGTAAATTTCCTACCATAAATATATCAAAACGTAATTTTTAGTAATATGCATGGCAAAGAACTTCATTTGGACAACTTTAAAGGCGATCTTCTCAATATTTTGATTTTTTTGCACCCTCAGATTCCAGATTTTTATCTAAACTATTTGAAAAATAGTATCTCAACAAAAATTGACCCTTAAGACTGGTTTTGTGGCCCAGGGTCACAAATGTCATAATATCATAATCTGTCTCAAATTACAGCAATAAAACACTAAAACTATGTCTAAATATGACCAAAAACCTCAAAAACAAAATAAATGATTGAACATTCTTCCTGTTTCCGTTCATGTCAAATTACAGATGCATCTGCTTTATCACTTAAAATGTGACAATATTAAATGTTCTTCTTAAAAAATACACTTTTTTCTTTCAAATAAATGCCATTTAGATTGATATTTTGTTTTTCAACGCAGTGACATTCAGGCACTTTTAAGTGTCCAAATACTTTTTGGGGCCACTGTATATTGGACATGAGAGCACTAGACAACAGCACTTTGAGAAACAGTGGTCTAGTTTCTGTGGCAACAACACCACTCCCCCCACGACATCCCATAATACAGCTGTAATTTTCCTTTCAATCAATTCAAATTTGACATTTCACAGTGAGAATAGGTGAAAAGAGATCAAGAAACATGTTCAATCCCCTCTGTCATTATTCCGTTTCCCTCCATCTCCAGGCCCCCGTCGCACACAAAAAACACAATACGCAACGGGGCGGTTGATTTCGAGTTAAACTTTTGTACGACTTTCTCTTGAGATCAATCATTTGACTCACTCATTCATCCATTCATTTGTGGCTCCATTCAACTGAGTCGCTTAATTCAGCAGAGTGAAATTAGTTATTCATTCATTTATTCTCGGAGGTGAATGAGCCAAGGGATGATATTTTATGCAAGAGTTGCTGGTTTCACAATGTAACGAGGTTTGCTAAGAGTCAAAAGATCTCTCCACTACACTGGGGAAAAAATCAGTCAGTTTAGTTGAGCTAAAAGTTCAAAATATGTGGTACTATACAACCAAAACACAGACAAATTGATAGTGCTACACTAACTGTGTAATTGGTCTTATCTTGCCCAAACTTATTTGTCAGCAAGACCAATTTTTTTTACCATATTGACCAGCATTGAACCTTCTGCTTTACTGACTTAACCAGCAAATCAACAAGCTTAAATAGAAAGACATTGCTCATCCACCAGCTAAAACAGCCATAACCAGCACTAAACCAGTACTAGCTTAACTCTAAACCAGAATGAAACAGCTCAAGATTGGCACTTACCAGCATAAACCAACCACCAAACTCCTAAACAGCAATTAGCTGAGCTTAACCAGCAAAAACCTAGCAACAAACCAGGGCTACTTAATCCTAAAACAGAATGAACCATTTACAGATTAACAGTTACAATACTAGCCAGCATAAACCAGTGACCAAACCTTTAAACCAGCAAAATTATATAAGCTGACCAGTTTAACCAGCAAAAATGTTTTGCTTTACATATTTAACCAGAAAATCAACCATCTTAACCAGCACTAACCAGACAAAACTAGCACCAAACCACTGCTACTCAATTCTAACCCAGAGTGCTTGTCTAGCTTGACTACCACTAACCAGCAATAACCAGCCATAAAAAGCACCAGATTAGTTTTACTTAACTCAAACGCAGAATGAACCAGCTCCATATTAGCACTAACCAGCACAAACCAGTCACCAAACTTATAAAACAACAAAATCGCATTAACTGACATCTAAACCAGCAAAAATCACATTGACTGGTTTAACCAGTTATAACTAGCACCAGACTAGTTTTACTCAACTCAAACATAGAATGACGCAGCTCCATATTAGCACAAACCAGTCACTAAACTTATAAACCAATAAAATCACATTAACTGACCATCTTAAGCAGCAAAAGCTTTCTGTTTTAATGAATAACCAGTTATAACTAGCACCAGACTAGTTTTACACAACTCAACACAGAATGAACCAGCTCCATATTAGCACTAACCAGAACAAACCAGTCACCAAACTTATAAAACAACAAAATCGCTTTAACTGACCATCTAAACCAGCAAAAATCACATTAACTGACCATCTTAAGCAGCAAAAACCTTCTGTTTTAATGAATAACCAGTTATAACTAGCACCAGACTAGTTTTACACAACTCAACGCAGAATGAACCAGCTCCATATTAGCACTAACAGCACAAAACAAGTCACCAAACTAATAAACCAACAAAATCACATTAACTGACCATCTTAACCAACAAAAACCTTCTGTTTTAATGACTAAGCATTCATAACTAGCACCAGGCTAGTTTTACTCAACTCAAAAGTAGAATAAACTAGCTCCATATTAGCACTATCCAGCACAAACCAGTCACCAAACTTATTAACCAACAAAATCACATTAACTGACTCTTAACCAGCAAAACCCTTCTGTTTTAATGACTAACCAGCCATAACTAGCACAAAATCAGTACTACCTCACTACAGTACTACTTAAGAACCAAATAAACCAAAATGAACCAACATAAACCAACCACTGAACTTCTAAAGAACCAAAATCACAATAGCTTACCTGCAAGAACTTAACCGGCAAGAACCTGTTGGCTTTACTAGTTTAATCAGCAAATCATCCTAACCAACCATAATAGATACCAAGTTCATCTGGTATGCTTTACAGTTAGACAAGCATCAGACCAGTACTAACCTGCGTTAATCCAGCCTGAACTACTGGCAAAACAACACTAACCAGCATCAACCATTTCCAAACCAAACCTAAGTGACATAAATCAGCCTAATCCTGCATGGTAATGCAGGAAACAATATGAAACAAACAAAAATACATCAACAGAATAGACTAGACTAGACTACAATAAAATAGAATAGAAAAAAGAATAGAATAGAATAGAAATGAGTGACCAAGTAATTTGTCATGAATCTTCAGATGGCCTAAGTTTGCATTGAAAAAACACCAAATTGATCAGAAAGAAAAGGAATACTACTAAAACAAAAGAGTTGTACAGTATGTTAGTGTTCAGCCTCGCCGTAGTCTGGTGTTAATTAGACTTGGCTCCGCCCCTCACGGGTGTGTTCCCTCTCGAGGGGTTCACAATGAACATGTCATGTCTGAACAGATGCCAGTACCATAAGTCATGCTAGAGCACTGGATGAAGAAACACAAAACAGATTTAGCCAACATGATCTCACTGCGAAATACATGACTTATGCTGTAATCATCTCAATTCAGCGCACATTTTTAGACACTTTATTCGTTCCACTCGCCATTTCTCTCACTGATTTGACTTAATTCTCCACAATCATTCTTTATAAACACAAGCAGTATGCTGGATATGTGCCACATTCTCCTCTGCAGGCACTGAATGTGGGTGTTTGTGATCGAAAGTCGGATTGAAATAGATGGGGAAATGAGGTAGAACTAACTCAAAATAAATCAAACATAAAAAGATTATTTCTGTCAAATATAAAGTCTCAGTGTTGGAGCATGCAGGATTTCAGGGACTAGAGTACAGCGGTCTTTTGGTATGTATTTTGGGTTATTTTATGCTCATTTTATGTGCACCTCAGTGCCATGGGTTCATTTCTGAGCTCCTGTGGTCAATGTGATGGCTGCGATCACAAGATGTCCACAAGACACCACAGCATCAGGAGACTAGTTAATTTAGTCCATCTTCTTTTGGAGAAACTTGTGATGATGACCCAAATGCAAGGTGAAAAAAGAGATCTTTTGCTCAAACTCTGTGTCTCCATCTTGCATGTTACAGCTTAAATTGCTAAAGAAATTAATAAAAAGTCAGACATCTCAACATGCATTAATGCATTAACATTTTGCAACATGCCATTTAAGAAATCATTCTCTAATTTGCCTTTTTTTTTTTGGAATTTTTAGTAAAATGTCTTAATATCTATAAAACAAAAAAATAATAATTTGCAAAATCTATTGCATGGAACAGGTTTTCCCAAACTTGGATTCACAATGTGAGAACTGCAGGGTTTTGTGAGCTATAATTCAATAATAAATTAAATTTGAATTAAAAAAAAAAAACTTTATATAACAATTGACATATTTCATTTGTTTACCTAACCATTAACCAAGATCAAGTTAAATATAACCAAGTAAAAATGTTATTAAATTGATGAAATTTAAATTTCAATATTTTGTGTTTGGCTTGCAAATATTTTTGGCTTGCAAATATTTTTTCCTCACTAAATTTGATTAAAAAAAAGTAAAGCTGTTTAAAAAATAATAATAATCTTTACTAAAATAGAGTCAAAAATGCAGCTCTTTAATCATACTGTACACCAATGACTGTCTCATTTTGCATCTATTTTTATTTCCCCCAAGGATAAACCTCACAAAGAAAGTTGATACCTAAATATAACGTAACTGTGAACTCCCTTAAGTCTCCTGAGCTGTGAAAGAGCAACTGCTGAGCAATAAAATCCTCCTCTGGAGATGGAGCAAAACAAAAACAGGAGGTGAGAGCGAATGATTTAGAGATTTCCTCAAGCCTCAGGTGGGATTCAGTCAGGTTTGAGCGCTCTGCCAGAGAGGGAAAAAAACTCTCCTGAGACACAGAAATGTTCATACAGTAACTACACAGCCTATGGTTCCTCAGAGATGGAGAGAAAGAGGAAAAAGATAAGTGTTGATAAAATTCCCCCACTGGAGAAAAAGTATAAGTGATCTCTCCACAAAAGTATTAATAAAGCAAATTAAAGGGATAGATCATCTAAAAATGAAAATTCTGTCATTAACAAATCTCATCATGTCATCCCAAACATATAAGACCTTCGTTCATCTTTGGAACACAAATTAAGATTTTTTTAATGAAATCTGACAGCTTTCTGACCCTCCGTAGACAGAAAAGGTTCTACCACATTCAACATGCAAAAAAGTACCAAGAACATTGACAAAATAGTCCGTGTGACATCAGTGGTTCAATTGTAATTTTATGAAGCTACAAGAGTACTGTTTTTGTGCAAAAACATTTTTTAATAAATTTATTCAACAATTATTCTCCTAGGACCCTGTCTGTCTATAGAGGATCAGAAAGCTCTCAGATTTCATCAAAAATATCTTAATTTGTGTTCCAAAGATGAACAAAGGTCATACGGGTTTGGAACGACAAGAGGATGAGTAATTAATGACAGAATTTTCATTTTTGGTTGAACTATCCCTTTTCATCTAAAAGCTCTTGGATCCAAACAGAAAGAAAGAGAAACAGGCAGAGACAGGACTAGAAAAATAAATAAATAACATACTTAACTTAAAAAGCATAACGTAATTTATATAGTGCATAGTTTATATTTTCCAGATATTCAAAAGTATTTGTATTTTTTCCATAATGGATCAAAATGTATTTATTTTTTTAAACTAACATTATTATTTTGTAATAATTAATCCTTTTTTATTAAACATTTTTTCATCCAATCCAAATTAACATTTAAATTAACAGTAATATCGATTTTTCAATTTAAATTTATTCTGATCTAGTAGCATGCCTCCCATCCAATAAATCACAATAAGCTTTGTTTTTTACTTTTTTATTAAACAAAATCTCAGCTTTCAAATTTAAAAAAATTTAATTTTAATTTTGAATGACGTCAGTAAGACAGTATGTAAACAAATATGACATGTAGCATTACCTCAAAAAATCATTCAGTGTCCATTAACTTGATAGTTAGCTAGATAAAAGAACTCTAGAGAGGAGCATTTTGCTAAATATGTCCATTATATTACATATTCTTTATATTTTTACTTAACTGTACATCAATATTAAATGTTTGGATAAATCCATCATGAAATCAAGTATTTATGACAGCCACTGTTTGAATGTTTACATGTCAAAAAACTAATTAGAGAAACATAATTATATAATTAAAAGTTATTATTATTTTTGTTATTTACTAAAAATTGCCTTAATGTTCTTACTGTACATCAGCTGTTAATTTTAGCCTGTAATCAGGGCTCTACAGAGCAACCATGTCAGTTGCATTTGCATTTAAGATTACTGCGTGCGACTATGAAAAAATATTAAGGAGAACCATGTGAGAGTGAGACTGACCCGATCAGCATATTTGTGTTTGCCCTGAAGGAAGGTTCAAAGGTTTCTACGTTTTTGCAACGTTAAGTAATGTATCACAGACATATCACATGAATCCTTTCATAAAACAAGTGTAGATAAGTGTAAATAAGATATTAATTGTGCAGTGTACAGAGCTTTGTTGATTATAATAGAACTTTGTGAGATCGCAATGAACTAGGATGAGTGACAGCTTTTAATGATTTTTAAAGGAGTTTGAAAATTAGATATTGATTTAATACAACACTTAAAGGTGCGATAGAATGCATTGAGAGAATATTTTAAATTGTTCTCTGATATCTACATAGAAGGTATATGGCATAGGAAAGGGCAAAAAATCTCCAGAAATGGTTTTACAGGTCCATTTACAACCCTAGGTTTTGTCCCTAGAATGAAATGCTCTGTTTTTTGCCTTATTTGGAAGCTTCATGAATATTAATGAGCTCTGCTCTGATTGGATGTTTCACAGAGCTTCTCATCTAAATAGCTCGCGCATGGATAAAAATACATATTTAATTAGGAGCTCTAGCCGCTTTTAATATGCGGTTTGTTGAATCTGCCATTTTGAATCGCAGACATTTCAGTCTCATTACTGTGATGCATGTGCTCTGTGTAAAGTTACAATGCAGAGACACAAGTACTTACCACACAAGTTCAGCTGCTTCTCGGTGATTCTCAAGATCTGTAAATCATTCGCCATCATCAGGCAGTTCTTTCTCCATCATTCGCCATCATCAGAGCAGGCATCTCTCTGTTTATGTGGTAAGTGAAATCCTATGTATTGCAATGTAACAGGCTAGCGCTAGCATTAAGCTAACCGTGTCCCTTGAGTGGCTTGCCTTGTTTAACTGATGTGCTGACGATAGTGATGATTGGGCGATGCAAATGTTGGAGGCGTAACTATTAACGATCTCGGGAAAGTTTCGTAACAGTCGGTGTTGGAATTGACCTATTTTTTGGTGGTCGTTTGCAAATAATAGATTTATATAAGAAGGAGGTAACGATGGTGTTTGAGACTCATGGTATGTCATGTCCATGTCCTGAACTGTTATTATTCAACTATGCCAAGGTAAACACAGTTTTCCATTCTATGGCACCTTTAAATAAACAAGTTAATATTTAATTACTTTTATTGTCTTACTATAACACTACTGCCTGATTTTGCTCTATTTTGTCATCAAAAGTCTCAAACAAGTCACAACTGAGCCGCTGCGCATCTCCAGTCAAACACAGCGTAGTTTTGTTTATAAATGAACATGCGTCTTAAACCAATCTAATGAGTTAATGATTCAATTTTGCCATTCATAAAGACTTCATATAAAGAATTCATATTCCTCAATGAATCAGCCATTCAAATGAATCAAATGAATTATATGATTCAGGAATTAAATCAGTGACTTGTCGCCGACTGGCAGATTTATTTTGTACATTTTTAAAGCATCTTTTCAGTTATTTAAATCATTTAATATTTCTGTATTCAAAATGTCATATCTAAAACATTAATCTCAACATGAATTTAATTGCACTCATGCCACCTTTGAGCCTCATTAAACAAAAAAATACACCTAGACTGTAAAAGGGTTTTCACCAGTTTCAACTTAAAAACTTAAGTGTAGCAGCTGCCTTAAAAATTTAAGTTAAATCAGCTCAAGTAATTTCAACTCACAAGTTAAATCAACTCATTTTTATTGTAATAAGTTCAAATGACTTGTAGTTTTAAGCTGATTTAACTTGGGCAGCTGCTGAACTTTAGCCTGGAAAAAATCCAGACCCTAATCTATTAAGATTAAGGGTCTGGCATCGAGCAATGAAAAGGGCCTAACTCGAGGGGCGGCACCAAGGATGCATTTGAAACTCTCGCTGCACGCAATTGGATAACGCCACGACCAATCACAAATTCACTAAGCCCCATACGCTTAGCTACCAGCGGAGCTAACTGATAGATTAAACTCTTGCCGTATCCAGTCGCAAAACGGCAAAAACGTCCTTCTTGCAAAGGAACGATTCGAGCGCGGTTTTCTATTCCTCTTTTATAAGAAAAACAAAGTCTAACTCGTTCATTGTAGCGGCCAAAGCCGTTTCAAACAACTGGTGTTTATCTGTAGCCATCTTTGTTTACTAAATGATTCTGGATGTCGCAGCGCTGTCGTCATCAGCTTAGCTCGCCTCTGGCCCGCCTACATCAGATACACCGATTTGATTGGTTCCCAGAACTGCTTACGTAATGCAGTAATGTGCAACATTGCTCGATGCCTGAGTGTCTTGCAGAGACAATTAAACTTGTGCTCTCGCGAGACCTCTGGATTTCCAGGGTAGCTGAACTTGAATCTGGTGAAAACTTTTCACATTGTACACTGTAAAAAGTTTCCCCCAGTTTCAACTTAAAAACTTAAGTTTAGCAGCTGCCTTAAAATTTTAAGTTAAATCAACTTAAATCTACAAGTCATTTCAACTCACGACAATAAAATTAGTTAAAATGACTTGTACTTTTAGGTTGATTTAACTTAACATTTTAAGGCAGCTGCTAAACTTAAGTTTTTAGGTTGAAACTGGTGAGAACTTTTTTACAGTGTACAAGCCACTTTTGTGTTCTTTTGTGCCACCTCTGTAGTACAAATACATTTTGTTAATACCGATTTCATTTAATTGGTAACTGATTCTTATTCTACTTGTTCTTATTCTGTTTTTTAATTAGAAATTTTAAAAAGCCTAAAAAAATTGACATACAAGATTACATAATTTAAATAAAGTTGCCAAAAATGCCATTACAAAGGTAAAAACAAAATTCCCCTGTAAATCACTTTAAGGAGTCAAATATCACCTTGCAATGGTAAGGCAAGTTTTTATCAGATTTTTTTATTATTGATTAGAAGCTGGTCCTGTTGACTGTTGACTGTGCTCCTAAAAAGAAAAGTGCTTCCCTAGTTGAGTTTTTTCCTTTGAGAAAAACTGACGTGCACTCTTTTTAATATATGCACAAATGAATCCATACTGAATTGAATAAATTGAGAAACGAATCAAATCGAATCATGAAACTTTGGCCAATGCTCTGCTTTAATCATTAGTTGTAGCTCTGCACTAATGTTCCTGCAAGACTTGCAGCAACTAAATGACAGAATGAAATGTCAGTCCTGAAACCAGATGGCTGATGGGAGGAAAGATCACAAGGCCCAGTCTGACCTGTCGGACACAACAAACACGACAGCAATTACCCGCACGCATAGATCACATCCCACATCTCAGGAGGAAGTCAACGGCCCCTTCAAGGGTCCGTCCCGAGCACCGGAGACTAATAGCTCTGCTGTTCTGACATTTTCTTAACCTTTAAAGCCATCAGCGAGAGCGCCATTCATCTTCCTTTGCAACGCTCCAAAAACAGACAAAACAGTGGGACGCCCCAGCAGAAAGAGTTATGTTAAACCAATTTCAGTAGGACTGAGACAAATGCGGGCTGGGAAGGTGAACGTGCGGTGAAGAGAAAATCACAAGAACGTCCAGTGCGCAGACACTATTCATTCAGAGCAATTTGCGGTACGCTAATAGTAGGGACCGTCCCCCTCCAGGGACGAAGCAGGGTTAAGTGCCTCAATCAAGAGCACTGTGATGATTGGAGATCTCAGAAACTACAGTTCATGGGTCACTCGACCTGGGATCGAACTTACGACTTTTGGGACCGGCTATTTGGACGTCATGAATGCGGCGCTGTTTTTACTCCCCTGTGAAAACAGATGCAGGGTTTTCCTGCCCTCATTCATGAAATCACTCACACTAAACTTACTGTTCCTATGCACATAGGAAACTTTATGTCACATTTGGAAAGGGAAAAATAGCCTTGTGTACAACTTTTGACAGGTCACTGCCTGGACGTATGATTCACGTCTTATTAAGGAGAACAGTTCACCCAAAGTGAAAATTCTGTCATTGTTTATTCACCCTCATGTCGTCCAAAGTCTATAAGACTTTCAGTGAAGGCTAAAAGAGATGCTGAGAATAACATGAATGCAATGAAAGCACACCGTGATCTGTCAAGCTCCACAAAGAACATAAAAGCACCATAGAAGTATCACAAAAGAACTCAAGCATGATATTTCGTCTTCCAAAACTAATATTAAACAGACTTAATTGTAAACTTTATGTGGACAGGATATGCAACATTTTGACATTTGATGTCAAACTGCAATGATTCTCACATGTCAGGAATAAAGCAGCTTGGACATTTCACAAAACATCTCCTGCTGTCAGGGTTATTATAGGTAACTAAAACTCAAACCATAAAAACTGTATTTTATTTAGTCTGACATGATGTACTAAAATAAAGTAAAATAATCAAAGTAAAACTGAAATAGAAATTTATAAAATGTACAATATTTACATAAAGATTATACACTACCAGTCAAAAGTTTCTGAACAGTAAGGTTTTTAATGTTTTTAAATGATTTCTGCTCACCAAGCCTGCATTTATTTAATTCAAAATACAGCAAAAACAGGAATATTGTGAAATATTTTTACTATTTAAAATTACTGCTTTCTATTTGAATATATTTTAAAATATAATTTATTACTGTGATCAAAGCTAAATTTTCAGCATCATTACTTTAGTCTTCAGTGTCACATGATCCTTCAGAAATTATTCTAATTCTAATATGCTGATTTGCGGTTCAAAAAATCATTTTTATTATTACTACTTATACCGTTTTCATCAATATTTAAAACAGTTGAGTAATTTTTTTTAGGATCCTTTGATGAATAGAAAGATCAAAAGATCAGCATTTATCTGAAATAAAAAGCTTTTGTAACATTATACATTATATACCATTTAAAAGCTTTGAGTCAGTATTTTTTGGGGGGTGGAAAGAAATGCTAGAAATTAATACTTTTATTTAGCAAGGAAGACATTTATAATGTTACAAAAGATCTCTATTTCATATGAATGCTGTTCTTCTGAACTTTCTATTCATCAAAGAAACCTGAAAAAATGATACTCAGCTGTTTTCAACAAAATAATAATAATAATAATAATAATAATAATAATAATAAATGTTTTTTGAGCAGCAAACCAGAATATTAGAATAGTTTTTGAAGGATTATGTGACTGAAGTAATGATGATAAGAATTCAGCTTTGAAATCACAGGAATAAATTACATTTTAAAATATTTATTAAACAGAAAACAGTTATTTTAAATATTAAAAATATTTCAAAATTGTACTGTTTCTGCTGTACTTTGAATCAAATAAATGCAGGCTTGGTGAGTAGAAGAGACTTCTTTGAAAAAACATTACAAAAATCTTACTGTTCAAAATGATTAAAACTAACCAAATATTTTACATTTGATTAAAAATAAAACAACTTCAAAATATTACTAAAACACACTGTCTTTTGTGTTAAGAACACATCAACATAAGAAATAAAGTTGATATTATGAGGCCAGAATGCTAATTTTAAGATATTCATTTAAAACAGGGAATATTCTCATACAGTTCATTGTTTAAGAAATCCTTTGTCTAGAATGTTTTTACATTGAAAGAAAATGTCCTAACTCCCCTGTGCGGCTTCATCACTTTAAACTCATCACACACCACCATGTCAAACAACTCTCAAATTAACGTGGGAATACCGACGTCAAAAGTGTGAATGTCGACTGCAGAGTTGTCCGTTTCACTGCAATTCACACTCTGACAGCAGTCGATGACATCCATAAGGAATGCATTAAACACATTCACAGTTAAACCTATAGCTCTTCAACACTCAGGGTGCAAAACACAAATAAAATGCCAGGGTGTTTGCGCTGGTTGCCAGTTGTTGTTTTGAATGCTTGTTTGCATATTTCTAGATGGCTGCTAGTGTGTTTATGATTATGATAATACATTCAAATAACATGATAACAAATACCAGTTTGCATTATCAAGCAGCATAACGGATTGCGTTTGTGTGGCTAAAATAACTGGAGGTGAATGACAACGGAATTTAGGATTAGTTCACTTCCAGAATAAAATTTCCTCCTAATTCACTCAACCCCCATGTCATCCAAGTAGTGTTGTTTTGGCGGCCGATTTTAATTTTAGTTTTAGTCTAGTCTTTGTGTGAAGCTGTCATTTTAGTTTTTATTAGTTTTAGTCACGTTCATACTCTTTTTAGTCTAGTCAAGTTTTAGTCGACCAAAAGTCTGAGCATTTTAGTCTCATTTTAGTCAGAATTGCCCATGACTATTTTCGTCTAGTTTTAGTCTACGAAAACTGATGACATTTAGTCCATTTTTAGTCAATGAAAATTGTATTTTAATCTATTTTTAGTAATGCAATTTTATTTAACCCAGTCAATATAGTATAAGTACCTAGTAGTATAGACGAAACCAAAGTTTTCTTTTAGCCAAACCCATTTCAAACAAGGTTATCTTATCTTATTGTTACCTTATAAGCTCAAGAATACATCCATTCCAGACATGGAAGATGCTCTAATTTGAAATTAAAACATTTATTTTACCTACCAAACATGTTAGAAATACACACACATGAATTGAAATAAAATAAATAAAAACAATAAATAAAATAGCATCACATGACAATGCCAGAAAAAAAACACATTCAAGTTTAACAAACGTGACTGCTTCGTATTCTGATTCAAACAACACGAACCCCTTGCGCAGGTTTCTTTATTAAGAATAAATCTTAATACGAATAAATATGTACATGTTCATTTTGTAGTAATTCCCGCTTCCAAAGCACTTCTAATTACTAATAATATTAGTCAATTTAACAATATTCATAATTTACTTTGATCAGCTATGGCTACACAAATCATGCTTGTACTTTTATAAGTTTATTTACAGATGAATTAATTTGTGTAAGTAAAATATTTCTTATGGTTTTCGTAGCACAAATTGATTCTTTTTAAGACTGTCCAAAAATCGCTTTGACATCTTGACGCAAAAGAAACGTTTTCCACCTTTGACCACAAGATGTCATTAGTGTACAACGTGTTGAAAAGCTTCGAGTAATGAAGCTTTTTACGATACAGTTGAGGGAAACGCTTTGGTGCTTCGAAAAGCTTCATTTTCCCATCACAACTAAAAAGTAGGTAAAAATGTATGTGTCGTTTCTTCTTTTTCTCCCAAAGTCGAACCACAGCTGACCGGCCATTGGTCCCTTTCTCTGTGTCAAACTTAACTTTGTTTGTCGTCGTCTTCTAATGCCGCAAATGTGGTTTGAGGGAGTGACGTCGCTAGAAAGGATACAGCTCTGGCTACTGGGCATGCGCACATCAATCTAACGTTATAACATTTAGTTTCGACTCGTTTCGTCGCTGAAAATGAAGAGACATTTTAGCATAGTTTTTATTTTGCAAACCACATTAAGTCTCGTTTTTATTCGTCAACGATATTGCATTATATATTTTATTATAGTCATCGTCACATGACCAGCATTTACGTTTTGTCTTGTCTCGTTTTCGTCATGTGATAAAGGTTCGTTGACGACGACATTTAGTCATAATTTTTGTTGACGAAAGCAACACTACATCCAAGATGTTCATGCCTTTCTTTCTTCAGTCGTAAAGAAATTGTTTTTTGAGGAAACAAAATGGCCATATATTTCTCCATATAGTGGACTTCAGTGGGGGTCAACAGGTTAGAGGTCCAAATTTAAATTTCAATGCAGCTCCAAAGGGCACCACACAATCTCAGCTGAGGAATAAGGGTCTTATCTAGTGAATTGGTCCTTTTCTAAAAAATAAGTACAAATGTATACTCTTTTTAACCACAAATGCTCGTCTTGCACCAGCTCGACCTCATGCACTACATAATCACATTGGAATGGAAAGGTCAGGCGTGACTTAGTTTTTGTTCATTAGTTTTTGTTTTTATAAAAATGTTATATGTATATGTTAGTTATAAATATATTTATAGTTTAAGTCAAAAGCTTACATACACCGTGCAGAATCTGCAAAATGTTAGTCATAGTTGTTCATCTCTTGTTTGTCCTGAACAGTTAAACTGCCCACTGGTCTTCAGAAGAATCCTTCAGGTCCTACAAATGATTTGGTTTTTCAGCATTTTCATGTATTTGAACCCTTTCCAACAATGACTGTATGATTTTCAGATCCACCTTTTCACACTGAGAACAACCGAGGGACTCATATGCAACTATTACAGAAGGTTCAAATGCTCACTGATGCTTCAGAATTAAACACAATGCATTAAGAGCCAGGGAGTGAAAACTTGTTGAACTTGAACTTATTTTGTCTTCTGGGAAATATGAAAGTATCTTCTGTAGCTTCTGAAGGGCAGCACTAAATGAAAAAATATGATTTTTAGGTAAAATAAGAAAAATGTACACATCCTCATTCTATTCAAAAGTTTTCACTCCCTGGCTCTTAATGCATCGTTTTTCCTTCTGAAGCATCAGTGAGCGTTTGAACCTTCTGTAATAGCTGCATATGAGTCCCTCAGTTGTCCTCAGTGTGAAAGGATGGATCTCAAAATTATACAGTCATTGTTGGAAAGGATTCAAATACACAAAAATACTGAAAAAAAATAAATAAATAAAAAATTAGTGAGACCTAAAGGATTTTTCTAAAGAACAGCAGGCAGTTTAATATCTTATTCAGGTCAGTAATAAATGAAAAATAACATGCATTTTGTATGATCCCTCTTATTTTAGTAAAATAGTTCATATTCTGAAAGGTGTATGTAAACTTTTGACTTCAACTAGATTATAGTTTTTACCCATTTAAATTTCAGTTTTAGTTTTTGTTATTTTAGTACTTCAAGTTAAAGTAAACGAAAATGAGAAACGTCTCTGAAACTAGATGAAATAAAATAAGTACACTCATTTCAAGTAACGAAAATGTTTGTATGGATTTAGTTTTTATAACTCTGGTAAAGTAGTAAGTAAAACTTTAAAATATAAAAAAAAGAAAAAATGTTGACAATTTTTTTATGGAAAACGTAATTTATACTTAAAGACTAACACACATGCATATAAAAAGTGCAAGCTTGTACCCCCAAATTTAATATGCTTATTTAAGTTACTAAGGTACTAAGCAGTGGCGTACTAAACTTCTGCGTTAATCAGATGGACGGACACAGATAGGAAAATCCAAGCTATCGTGCCTTACAAAAACACTTTCCTCTTAAAAAGACCTGCTTGTTTGACTAACCCATTCTGGAGGTGCACAGACCCTCTAGGGGAGAGACACCCCCCTTAAAACACAACACACCCCACCGTGGCCAGAAGCATCAATGCCTCTCTTGTGCCTGACAGAGCACGTCACTGTGCGGCCCGG
Source organism: Garra rufa (assembly GCF_049309525.1). NCBI lineage: Eukaryota > Metazoa > Chordata > Actinopteri > Cypriniformes > Cyprinidae > Garra > Garra rufa. Next base: position 5,643,969 of record NC_133372.1, on the reverse strand, counting down.
CCTTGGGAACAGCAATATTTGCTTTAATATTTAAAACATTTAGCTTGACCCATTTTACACAAGCTTGGCTGTGTTGTCCTCCAGCCCCTCGGGTCCCTCTGCATGGCTTCTGTGCTTTACTACAATCAGCTTCCACAACTGTTCCATCCCAACGTGAGGCAGCCGATATGGAAAACCCGCAGTTCCTCATCTCAGGTGTGGGTCTCCATCCAGTTTTTCCCTCATCTATCTTTTCTCCACTTCCTGACCACAAACGAAGTGAGGAACAGTGGTGCTAGTATAGGATGATGTGTTTTCGGTCTAACCTGAGGTTTAGCGCTGCACTAGTGGTTTAGATTACTGTAAAAGGGTGCTGAGGTTTAAGCTGAGGTTTCTGGTTCGAAGGAAGATGGGCAGGTTAAGAGGAAACGCAAGCGAGAGGAGGCAGATTAGACAGACACTGTGAATTCATTCTACACTGCCAGTCAGATTTGTAATGTTTTTTAAAGAAGTCTCTTCTGCTTACCAAGCCTGCATTTATTTAATCAGTAATTTTGAGAAATATTTTTACAATTTAAAATAACTCCTTTCTATTTGAATATGTTTTAAATTTTAATTTATTCCTGTGATTACTTCAGTCTTTAGTGTCACATGATCCTTGAGAAATCATTCTAATATGCTGATTTGCTGTTCAGGAATTATTTAATTATTGTTACCAATATTTAAAACAGTTGAGGATATTTTTTTCAGGTCTCTTTGATGAATAGAAAGATAGAAAGATTCAAAGATCAGCATTTATCTGAAGTAAAAAGCTTGTGTAACAGTATGCACTATAGAATTTAAAAGCTTGGAGTCAGTATATATGTGACCCTGGACCACAAAACCAATCATAAGGTTAAATTTTACAAAACTGAGATATATACGTCATATGAAAGCTCAATAAATAAGCTTTCTATTGATGAATGGTTTGTTAGGATAGGACAATATTTGGCCGAGATACATCTATTTGAAGATCTGGAATCTGAGGGTGCAAAAAAAAATCAAAATACTGAGAAAATCACCTTTAAAGTTGTCCAAATTAAGTTCTTAACAATGCATATTACTAATCAAAAATTACATTTAGATAGGTTTACAGTAGGAATTTTACAAAAAATCTTAATGTAACATGATCTGATATTTTTTTTTTTTTTTTTGGAAAGAAATGATAGAAATTAATACTTTTATTTAGCAAGGAAGCTTTAAATTCAACAAAAGTGATAATAAAGACTTAAAATGTTACAAAAGATTGATAAATGAGGATAAATGCTGTTTTTCTGAATTTTATATTCATCAAAGAAACCTGAAACAAAATTCTACTCAGCTGTTTTCAACATAATAATAATAATAATAATAATAATAATAATAATAATAATAAATGGCTTTTGAGCAGCAAATCAGAATATTAGAATGACTTCTGAAGGATCATGTTACTGGAATAATGATGCTAAAATTTCAACTTTGAAATCACAGCAATAAATGATATTTTAAAATATATTCAAATGGAAAATAGCTATTTTAAAGTTTTACTGTTTTTGCTGTACTTTGGATCAAATAAATGCAGGCTTGGTGAGCAGAAAAGAAGACTTCTGTAAAAACATAAAAAATCTTACTGTTTCTGAAAACTTTTGACTGGTAGTGTTAATTTTTAACAAAACCTGTGTGACTAAGAGCTGATAAAATAAAATAAAAAAATTACATTTCAATTTTGCTTCAACAACTAAACACTATCAAAACAAAACAATCGATAAAACATTGCTCAACTAATATTAGATTAACCCTGCAAATCCTAACATATGAAATAAAAATTAGCAGAAGAAAATAGCATTGTAACTTTCAGCATTATAAGTTGGTATTAAAAACATATATTTCCATTACACGTGCATTAAAACAAAACATAATGCAATGCAATTAAGTGCATAATAAAACATAATGCATTGCAATACAACTATGATTAAGAGATGAAGCACGTATTAACATGGTTTTTCCAAAAAATAAAACTAACTGCATGGATAATCAAATACAATTAAGTTGTTTCAGTCTAGTAAGTGTCCATCCTGAAATATTACTAACAATATAAAAGTTATTCTTATTTATGAAGGTTTAAATCCCACACTAATGCACTCATTTATCCTTTCTCATTTTTAGAGCTTGACAGCCACTAAAAAGTCTTGCATTTTAAATCACATTTTCCTAAACGCATTTTGTCTTGCTCTAGGCTGGCATTTTGACTTGTTTTAAGCTTAAAACTCACTAAATGGTGGAATTACGACAATTATTTCCATTGTAATCAGCAAAAATTGCCATTTCTAGGAGGAGCAGGGTCTAATTTGATTGAATTTGACTTGATTAACATGACCTCAAAGCAGCAGTGAACTTGACCTTCACTGTGGCAGCTTCACTTAAACCTAATCATGCACTTACATTAAGTGTAAACCTGCTAGTGTGTTACACACACACACACACACACACACACACACACACACAGCAGGGCTGTACGTGAATAGCACTGGTGCTACAGAGGTTGAAAGTTTTGTAGCACAGGTCAAACAGTTGTAGCACAAGTTAGGGGTGGGCGATATGGCAAAAATATCATATCACATTTTTTTCCCAGAATATCACGATTCATGATTTTATCATGATTCTTTGTCATGTTGGCTTTACTTTTTACTCATTTCCCTATTGTAAAAAAAAAAAACAAGATAACAAAATATAGAGATAATTCTAATAAAACTCAAATTTTAAGCTTTAATAATACATTTTTTTTTTAATCAAAATGTCTTGAAAAACACAAATTCAGTCAGTTTGGTCCAAATGTAAGTGCACCCTAGCTGTTTCTTTTTTCATATACTCAAGTTTCTTAATAATTGCACATCTAGCTGAACAATTTAATGAATAATGCGTTCTGATTGCCCAGATCACATCTTTTGTTCTATTTTGAGTCCATGCATAATCTCCACATTGTTCCAAATGATTATTTACCAGAGCATTCATGCATAATTTTCCATATGCATATGTAAGAGGCATATTAATTACCTTAACGTACAGTAAGGCAACACTGAGAAATTATAATGTCTAAGGTAAATTCACTTTAGAAGCTACCATTTTGAAATGTATTAACTTTTAAGAGAATGTATTTTGATTACATTAAAACATGTTTCTTGAGTGATATTTCAACTATTTTTCATACAGCAACAATAACAATTTGTTAAAGTTCTGCTCACCAACCTGCATTAATTTGATCCAAGGTACATCAAAAAAACTGTAAAATTTTGAAATAATTTTTACTATTTGAAAAAACTGCTTTCTATTTGAATATATCATTAAAATGTAATTTATTCCTGTAATCAAAGCAAAATTTTCAGCATCATTATACTCCAGTCTTCAGTGTCACATCATGTTCCTACAGAAATCATTCTAATATTCCGATTTGCTGTTCAAGAAACATTTATTATTATTATCAATATTTAAAACAGTTTTCAGGATTCTTTGATGAGGAATAGAAAGATCCAAAGATCAGCATTTATGTGAAATAAAAATTGGACAGAAATTGTAGAAATTAACACTTTTATTTAGCAAGGATGCTTTAAATTGATCAAAAACGATGATAGGGATATTTATAATGTTACAAAAGATTTCTATTTCAGATAAATACTGTTCTTCTGAACTTTCTATTCAACAAAGAAACCTGAAACAAATTCTACTCAGCTTTTTCAACATACTAATAATAATAAATGTTCTTTGAGCAGCAAATCAGAATGACGTTAGAATGATTTCTGAAGGATCATGTAAATGGAGTAATGAATGATTCTAAAAATTCAGATTTGAAATCACAGGGATAAATTACATTTTAAAATATATTCAAATACAAAGCAGTTATTTTAAACAGTAAAAGGATTTCAAAATTGTACTGTTTTTGCTGTACTTTGGATCAAATAAATGCAGGCTTCTTTAAAAACATTAAAAATCTTACTGTTCACCACCCAAATGTTTCCCTGTTCTTCTGATAAAACAGCTTCCACAGACATGCTCTTTGAGAACCCTGAGGAAAGCTTTCTAACTCTTGAGTCTTCATCAGACGTTTTTCATTCATGCCTGGAGAACTTTACATTTAGCAAATGTATGACTGTAGGACACATGAGAGATGCTGACACTTCATGCTACAAGAGATGAGCACAGCATTACAGGCCCATGTATCTTCAAAATGACTTATTTGGCCTGAATCAAAACAGGAAGATATATCTTACACCATGTATAGATGCATGTGGCACATTTCTACACAACAAAACCAACATTTTTTACATTATCTACACTGCATGCTCTTGATGTGATTACATCCCCCATCAGCTTTTTTTAAGAAGTTTTTTGGATGCATTTTTTTGTTACAAAAGATTTCCATTTCTAATAAAAGCATGCTTTCCACAAAAATATCAACCATAATGTTTTCAACATTAACAATAATCAGAAATGTTTCTTGAGCTGCAAATCAGCATATTAGAACGATTTCTGATCACGTGACACTGAAGACTGGAGTAATGATGCTGAAAATTCAACTTTGCATCACAGGAATAAATTGCAATTCATAATAAATTCACATAGAAAACTGCTATTTTCTATTGCAATAATATTTTAGAATATTTCAACCAAATAAAAGCAGGTGAGCATAAAATAGTAAAACTTTTTTGTTGCACATTTTGAACTGTAGTGTATATTGTTAATATAAATAAGTGCTAACATTCACTTCAAGAAAAGACTCCAAGCTTTTCCTTCAGTGAAAGTCTTGTGTCTTGAGCACCCAGCTCAGGGCACTTCTGATTGATTCCACATAAAATAAGGGTGTCTAGGACAGCTAATGGACCAGCGGCTGTTGAATGATGATTTAAATCAAGACACAGAGTTCGAATGGCTCTCTCGAAGAACCTTGAGGTTACAAACACTTTCAGAGAGCAAGTTTTCCACCGTGTCCTTGTCCAACTCTGCAAGGTTTGCGTTTCTCAAATTGCACACCGTGTCCACTCTAGAGACTTACCGATGCTAGATATGAGAGAAACAGCGAGCGAGGGCTGACAGAATGGGGTTGAAGGGTCATGTCGAGGAGACTAATTGAGCTGACAGAGGGAAGTCTCTACTTTGGTATCACATTTCAATGGTGACCTGTCAGAAGCGCTGAGACGCTACAAGGGCCATAGAGTCACTTTCTGACAGCGGCAAATCTTTTTGGAGTAAACTTTTACATGTAATGGTTCTTATAGACCAGAACTTAAGATTCATGAGTTTGTTCAGTTAAAGGAAGAGTTCATCCAAAAGTGAAAAACTGCTGAAAACATATTCACCCTCAGGCCATCCAAGAAGTAGATGAGTTTGTTTCTTCTTCTGAACAGATTTTGAGAAATTTGAGAAAATTGCTAAACTCTGCAGTGAATGGGTGCCAAACAGCTGATTAAAACATCACAATAATCCACAAGTAATCCACACATACGGAAATAACACTTTAAACAGGCTAGTCCTCTATCCATAATATTGTTTTCCCCAGTGAAAATGTCATCTCATCTGAATCAGGAGAGAAATATGCACAATATACAGTAACATACACCTTAAAATGTTATTTATTTTACCAAAATAAGAGGGATCATACAAAATGCATGTTATTTTTATTTAGATATTTCACATAAAAGATGTTTACATATAGTCCACAAGAGAAAATATTAGTTGGATTTATAAAAATGATCCTGTTGAAATGTTTACATTTGATTCTTAATACTGTGTTGTTACCTGAAAGATCCACAGCTGTGTTTTTTGTTTAGTGATAGCTGTTCATGAGACCCTTGTTTGTCCTAAGCAGTTAAACTGCCTGCTGTTCTTCAGAAAAAAAACTTCAGGTCTCACAAATTCTTTGGCTTTTCAGCATTTTTGTGTATTTGAACCCTTTCCAACAATGACTGTATGATTTTGAGATCCATCTTTTCACACTGAGGACAACTGAGGGACTCATATGCAACTATTACAGAAGGTTCAAACACTCACTGATGCTCCAGAAGGAAAAATGATGCATTAGGAGCCAGGGGTGAAAACATTTTTCTTATTTTGCCTAAATATATATTTTTTTCATTTAGTACTGCCCTTCAGAAGCTACAGACGATACATGTTTCTCAGAAGACATTTAGAAATTTACCCTGATCTTCGAAATCAAAAAGTTTTCACCCCTGGCACTTAGTACTAAATTAAAAAAATAACATGCATTTAGAGCTCTCTTATTTTGGTTAAATAATTAACATTTTGCAGATTCTGCAAGGTGCATGTAAACTTTTGACCTCAACTGTATGATGAAATGTTTTTGATGATGGATTTTGATGTGAGAGGACAACAGGGGATGGACTTTTACCACCGAAGGAAGCTTTATTATTGAATATGGTATTTTTGTATGGTATAATTCGTATTTTGGCTAGAAGCAATGGTTTAAAGTTGCTTAATGATGAAAAACATCTTAATGATGGATTTGTTTCTTACAAACACGCAGCTTTTGGCTTCACAAGATGTTAATTAATGGACTGGAGTGGTGTGGGATACTTGTGGATTATTGTGATGTTTTTATCAGCTGTTTGATGAGCATCCATTGATGAGCAAGTGATGAAATGAAACATTTCTCCAAATTTGATGAAGAAACAAACTCATCTTTATCTTAAATGAGCAAATTTTAAGTAAATTTAAAATTTTGGGTAAACTTTTGCTTAGGACTAGCATCCAATACCACCATAATAAACCAAGAAGTTTATTATAGAAAACTGCTGTATGTAAATGTAAACATTACAAAACCAGTCATAAGGGTCAATTTTTTGAAATTGAGATTTATCCATCATTTGAAAGCTGAATAAATAAGCTTCCCATTGATAGGACAATATTTGGCTGAGATATTTGGCTGCCGGTGGCAGATCATTTTCTTATCTAGCGCCTAAACTCTGGAAGTTGGAACAATCTACCTAACACTGTTCGGGAGGCAGACACACTCTGTCAGATTAAATTTAGATTAAAGACACATCTCTTTAACCTGTCTTACACATAAAAACATTAACGGATTTGTATTATAGGGATGTGTTAAAGGATTGTTAGGCTGCATTAATTAGGTCAACCGGAACCAAAAACACCTCCCATAACATCTGATGTACTCGTTGCATCGTAAAAAGAATGGCATCTACGCTAATATTAGTCTGTTTCATTCTTATTCCGAGGTCACCATAGCCACCAGACCCAGCCTGTAACCGGATCAGATGGTCACTGCAGTCCCCCGGATCCAGTCCGTACCCAGCTTAGATAATGGATCACCACCTGGAGATGACTTCTATAGCCAGGAATGTCAACCAGATGAGCTCCAGAGACGGATCATCACTAAGGACCTAAACTACACCACAGGATCCTGACGAGTTCTCTGCAATCAGACATTGTTACAAACTGCTGGTTTCGTCTGGCCAGAGGAGAACTGGTCCCCTGACTGAGCCTGGTTTCTCCCAAGGTTTTTTTCTCCATTTCTGTCACCTGTGGAGTTTTGGTTCCTTGCCGCTGTCGCCTCTGGCTTTCCAGCGATATCGTACACTATTTGAACTGAACTGACGATGATATCACTGAATTCATTGATGAACTGCCTTTAACTGAAAATTGATTGCTTACAATAATGCGTTACTTACACACTATTGTGCGGTTTAAATACTGTGCAGTTGCTTTGACACAATCTGTATTGTTAAAAGCGCTATATAAATAAAGGTGACTTGACTTGACTTGACTTGACTAGATACAACTATCAGAAAATAGTCCGATTTGGAAGAGATGGAATCTGAGGGTGCAAAAAAAAATAATATTGAGTAAATCGCCTTTAAAGTTGTCCAAATGAAGTTCTTAGCAATGCATACTACTAATCAAAAATTAAGCTTTTATATATTTACGGTTTTAAATGTAGTAAATACATCTAGAACTAACTACTTTTCTAAAGGTATTTAAAGCGAGTGAATTTAGGTTTGTTGTCATCGTTCGTTGGGTCAGTTCTGTTCATTCACCCCAACATGAAATATTAATGATTTTGTTCTTGCCGCAGCAATAATTCATGTAACAGACTTTTAAAATGAACCTCTAAATGTTTGATAACTGCTGAAACGGTGCTTGTGGCCATTGGGGAATATGGTAACTGGGGTATTTCTTTATCCAGTAACCCCTGCACTAACCCAGATTACAGCCGATTAGTGCTGATGAGATGCAGACATATTCATTTTAAACCACGAACGCTGATTAGCATATGAAAAGCGTTGTCTGTAACTAAGTTTGACATACACTTGAAGAGACCATGTGTTTTGTTCATCAGAATGTTACTTTTTCAGAAATCAGAAAATAGACATCACAAATCTCTTTATTGCACCAGTTGTTTCTTCTACGCAGAATTGAGATTAAATAATAAAAAAAGGAGTTTTCCTGATCTCCTGTTTGTCCTGTTGTGAAAACGACTCCAGGAATATCACGAGTCACGACCATATTAATTATAACTCAAACATTTCTCATAAAATTCATCCGAAAGCAAATGATTAGCTGCTTATCACATTCATTTATAGTTTTACACTCTTACTATGTCAACATTTATCTCATCTGTGTCTTTTTTTGCTACATGAGTCATAAAAATTGACTTTTTAGCAAATATACATTACCGGTGAAAAGTTTTTGAACTGTAAGATTTTAAAAGTTTTTTAAAGAAGTCTCTTCTGCTCACCAAATTCTATTCAAATATTCTATTCAAATAGAAAACAGTTTTTTCAAATAGTAAAAATATTTCAGAATTTTACTGTTTTTGCTGTACTTTGCAGGCTTGGTGAGCAAAATAGACTGTAAAAAACAAAAAAAATCTTACTGTTCAAAAACTTTTGACTGGTAGTGTATGCATTTTAAATTTACAGTCTCTTCTAGGAAACCAGACTATATTGAATAAACAAATTGCATAATAAAATATGGCTGTGATGTAAACTAAAACCTACTGGCTATTTAAAAAAATAATGATTCAAACACGTCCAGCCACAAATTGCTGTTTCAATAGTAAACACAAAAAGAAAGGAAAGCAAAATGTGCTCCTCAGGTCATTTCTGAAAGCATTCTGATGGAATGCACATTAACAAATAACTTCACGAAGAGCTGAAGAGAGCCAGCGGAGAAATCATGCAGAGGTAATTATGACAAGGCCAGAGGTTATACTGTTATTAATGAAAATATAAGGGAGGTCTGTCCAGATGTATGAGAAAATGCAGTTTCATATAACAGCGCTGAACCACGGCATCGCCTAAACTCCTGAATAAAACTTGCACATGCCGGCAGGATAAAAAATATCCGCTCATGCCTAGACATACTGATAAGACTACAGTTTCAGGGTGCAAATCACACTATCCACTGCATGGAGAATTAGAATTAAAAAAAAAATCCATATCAAACCACCTGCATACTTCAAAGCTTAATCATTAAGAATTCTGATGTATACTTTACATGCAAGACACAATGTTCACTAAGCTTTGTTCACAAAACAAAAACAGACTATTTGTAAATCATAACAGGTAATGTTAATCATCTAGTGCAAAGCACAGAATCATAATAACTATAGACTCGCTATCGCCCTCTACTGGCTAGCGCTAGCATTACTATTTACACCACAACAATTACATTTCCAATCAATCAGTGTCATTAATTGTAAAGTGAACAAACCGCCTTAAAACAGACATGGACAATGTAAATCAATTTTTCCAAACCATAATATTACACATTATGCTGAACAATCTCCTGAAACAACTTTCTCTCAAACTCACTTACGACCGTTAGCTACATTAACGCGCACTTCTGCTTGTAAACATGGTTATATTTTTGCACGCTTGCGGTATAGAAAGCCACAGGGTGGATCTTACCTCTTTAGTTAGGTGGATCCAGGAGTAATTTCAGTGTGTGAGACGTTCAGGAGACTCTGTTGAGGTCTGTGAAGGCATCTGTGCTCTCGCCGACAGCACCGCCTCACACCGGGACGAATCCCACTACCGCTGCTACCGCTCGGCTCATGAATATTAATTAGGTCGGTTGTCATTGCTCCGTAACTTGCCTATAAGGAAGGTTTTCTTATGAATATTAATGATCTCATGCTGACGTAGCTTAGGCTTCCTCATTAACATTAAGTAACAAACAATTAGAACTAATGAATTAATGG